>NW_013953100.1:88608-96960 GCF_001266775.1 Austrofundulus limnaeus | reverse complement strand
GGGTGGGGGTGGGAGGGCCTCATTGACAGGCCGAATGTGGTGATCTGAATGTTTTCAGGTTATTTCAACAGGTATGACAGTATTCGTAAAATTGATATAATTATGGAAATAGAAACTTGTTTTTAGTACAAACTAGTACGTTGCCCAATACTAACTTCTGCATTTGTTTAATGCATTCAGAATAAGCAYGTTTTGCCAAAATGATGGCTAATGTTGTGGGGCTTTGGGAAAGCCATTCCAGGAGCTTACTGTTATCCTTCTTTAAGCAGTCAAAACCAGTTTCAACGTSTTTGTTGAAAAACACAGATTTTAACCACATAGATGTTGATTTGAAGAGAATTTGAAGAATTTGGTGGATTTAAAAAAAAGCTTTTTGAATTGTCTTGTTACTGAAATTTTCTATACAAATAAACTCACCTTGCCTTAGAATTAGAAAAGTTTGTTTTTATTTTCTACATTAGGGAGAATTATTCTGTGTTTCTGTCTTTACTTGGGTTATTGTGTAATGTTTTACTAAAACTGAGGCATGTATGGAACATCGATTTATGTCTAAGTCTTAAGATGACTCAAGTTACACCCTTAATTAATCATCAAATACTATTTGATTTCCTGTTTGCCTAAATGATTCAAACTCACAAAGAAGGTRAGAGGGTGGCAAGAAGACAAAAGCAACAGGAAGAAGATACAGAGAAAAAAGCTTGATGAACTTCCAGATCAAATGAAAATAATGTGAAACAGATTTGAAACTATTCCAGAGGGAAAATCAGAGTTGTGAACAAGACACAAAACTTCTTAGAAGTAGCTTGTTTTCTTGAACATGTGAGAATATGAGAATTGTTGACATACCACTGCCTTTAATGCCGTAGGGTAATGGCAGCTTTGACTGCGTCTCCTTCCAGAAGAAGTCCTCCATTTTCAGAAAAAGCTGAGTATGTCTGGTAATGCTACATGACAAGTATCAGAGCAGGAATTACAAACATGAGGAACACACTGTGGAGCATTCCAGTTTAAATATGAATTATAGTACAGGAGTGTGTGTGACTTATCAGTTACTGTAAGCAAGAACAAACGAAAAAAAATGAGTAACTTAGGTCACATGAAATCTCTGCCTTGTAGGTGTGTGRGATGGGTTAACTGTTCTTTTTTGCAACCATTAAGTAAGTTAACCAAACTTGCTACAGAGGAGAAAGTAGGTATTTGATACATTGCAGAATTTGCAAGTTTTCTCACATAGAATTGAGGTTTGTAATGTTTATAGTAGGTACTATACAACTGTGAGAACCAGAATCTAAAAAAAGAGATCCTGAAATCACATTGTACAAACTCTAAATAATTCATTTGTATTTTATTACATGAAGTGTTTGAGCCATTAAAAAAAAAAAAAAAACAATATTTGGTACAGAAACCTTTGTCTGCAGTTACAGAGGTCAGACATTTCCTGTAGTTCTTGATTAGGTTTGCACACACTGCAGCAGAGATTTTGGCCCACTCCATACAGATTTTCGCCAGATCTTTTAGATCTCAGGGATGTCGCTGGGCATCAGAGTTTCAACTCCCTCCAAAGATTTTCTTGTTGGGTTCAGGTCTGGAGACTGGCGAGGCCACTGCAGGTCCTTGCTTCTTACGGAGCCACTCCTTACTTGCCTTGGCTGTGTGTTTTTGAGCCAGTGTTATGTTGGAAGACCTAGCCTCGACCAATCAACACTGCTTTTACTAAGTGAAGGAGGTTGTTCACCAAAATCTTGTTATGCATATGGTGCAGTCATCCTGTCCCTTTTGCACAGAAGCACCATGAAAGTATCATGTTTCAACCCCCATGCTTCAAAACTGGGATGGTGCTCTTGGAGTTGTACTCATGCTTGATCTTCCTCCAAACATGGCGAGTGGAGTTTATACCAAAAAGCTCTTTTTTGGTCTCATGTGACCACATGACCTTCTCCTTTGCCTCCTCTGGATCATCCAGAAAGTCATTGGCAAATTTCGAATGGGCCTGGACACGTGGACACAGGACGAGATCTTGCATCAAGGCCCAGACTGAGAAAGATTGACAGTCATCTCGAGTTTTTCCATTTTTTTATTAATTGTTGTTTAAAAGTTAAACGATGTCACTTTCTCACCAGGCTGCTTGCCTATTTTCCTGTAGCCCATCCCAGCCTTGTGCAGGTCTACAATTTTGTCCCTGGAGTATTTAAACAGCTCTTCAATCTTGCCCATGGTGGAGAGGTTGGAATCTGACTGACCGGGTGTGTGTGTGTGTGTGGGGACAGGTGTCTTTTATACAGGTAAGGAGTTCAAAAGTGGTGCAATTAATGCTGGTAAGGAGCGGAGAATATGAGGGCTTCTTAAAGAGAAACTTAGCAGGTCCATAAGAGCCAGAATTCCTGCTGGTTGGTAGGTGACCCAATCCTTATTTCATGATATAAAATGCAAATTTTTTTTTCAAAATAATACAATGTGAWTTTCAGGATTTCTTTTTTAGATTTTGTCTCACAGCTAAAACTGTAATCATGATTWAAAAAAATACAGATCTCTCCATTCCTCATAGATGATAAAACTTGCAAAATTGGCAATGTAACAAATAAATATTTCCCCACTGTACATGAATACTTTGTATGTTCAGCCATTTACATATCACTCACTAGCCCACCTTCTAACCCAATCACTTTTTAGAGGAGAATTTTAGCTAAACAGAGGAAAAAGTAAAACAGTAACTCTAAAGAACTTGGGGAGTGAAAAAAGATGRAAAGGTTGGAATATGTGAACCAAATTATTTTCTGCGCTTGCTATCAGTTTGCTGCTGTTTATGACCTACCATTATTAACACTGAGTCACTTAGATGATTTTTTTTCTTTTTTTTTGCCCTCATTATCAAGAACGTTATCTTCAGTTAAATTAGGTCCAGTTAAAGAAATGTTACCTTATTTTTCAGGTACAGTAGGTACAGCAGCCAAATTGATTAAGATCTGAAAACAACCAGAACTCTTCTGAAGGAATTATCTATCTCAACAGTTCCAGTGAATGGTGAGTGGGGAAGGGCAGAGAAAAAACAGTAAAGGAATGACGTTTGAGGTTGTGAAACAATGATGACTTGTACTTTTCAAGTAACTTTGGCTACGTTCACACTGCAAGAAAATCCAACCCAAATCCGATTTTTTTGACCCATCTGACTCATATCTGATTTTTTTATGACAGTCTGAACGAGACAAATCCGATTTTTTTATGACAGTCTGAACGAGACAAATCCGATTTTTTCAAATCCAACCCAGGCCGTTTCAGTATGTGGTTTTAAATCGGATATATATATCTGATGTTTTCAAAGTGACTGCAGTGTGAACGCTCATGTCACATTCCATCTGACTTTTYMWYMRKGAGGWGGGGGTGAAGGATCGATAAGACACTAACCTCAAGTCTCGCTGTTTAAATCTGTAGCTCCGTGTGTTTACAGCTCCAAAACACAAGTGCAGTTGCTTCGTCTTTTTACTTTTCATTTTCCGCGTAGATAGTATGATAATAACATGTCCAGCCTGGGTCGCGGAGAGTATCGATCCTGAAGTTAGCTACTCGGTCGATACTTTTTTCCAGCTCGTAGTTTCGTTCAAAAAAAAAAGCTTCACTGGAGCATCCCGGTCAGAGGCAGGTTCAGATATAAACACTGAACTAAAGAAGCATGTCAGATAATTATTTAATCGGCTCTGATTAAACAACAACTTCAGATTCGATGTACAAAATGTAGCATCCATGCTAGCTCTGTAAACAAACAAGCCGGCTGATGAGACGTCACGTCTTTTACTGCGCATGTGTGTCACATCAGTGCTGTGTAGCGTTCACACAGGGGTCTGATGCAGGTCACATTTAAAATGTAATGTGAACGTTCACACAAAAAGATCGGATTTTTTCAAAAAATCGGAACTGAGCATTAAGACCTGCAGTGTGAACRTAGCCTTTATCAAGAGCATAGTCCTGAGTCAGCATTGGTTTTATAGACTGAAACTTACAGGAATTGCAGGTCACAATACGTTTTGATCGTTCTCACTAGATCTGTTTACATGCACAAAATTCTTTGATCGGATTGAAATGTATTTGGATTAAATAATTGGAATATATCGTTTACATGGGCACAATCCGATCATTACCAGTGTTTACATGCACCAGGCTTTTATTCAGAACAGAAGCACTGGCACGCGCAGTTGTTAACTTTCCCTAAAAAAACACAGAAAAAGTTCTACTTTTGTCATGAACATAAACAAACAGCTTCTGAGTGCTCAGAATGGACCTGCGACAGGTTTTAATAATGGTGGGGACTCACTTTTTTTTTTTTTTTTTTGCAAAGCGGTGCAGGCTGAGGAAAAGCTCTGTGCTGGAAATAGCTGGATGAAAGTCAGCAAACATGCACAGTCAGGTCAGTTTTCCTCAATCAGAATAAAATGATCGGATTAAGTGTTTACATGCACGCTKTTCGGATTATCAATCGGCATAAATCACCGCTTTCGTTCCGATTACAAATTCATTCGGATCGAGCTGAATCGGGTCAGAATAATCCGAATGGGGTGTTTACATGACACATTTTTATTCCGAATGGCTGTTTAATTCCATTACTTATGTCCATATAAATGTAGTTACTGAAAAATGCTTTTCTTTCATGACTGGTAAAGGGACCTGGGCAGCCAGAGCTCAAGTCTCCAAACACTGGCACACTGTTCTCCTTTTATAAACCTCCCACTCCCCCGTACATAAAAAAGAGAGGAAAAATAACAGACATGTGTTTACTCACTTCAAGTTAAGGCGCTCCCAATTCTTCTGGGTTAGCAAGCCACCACAGAGCGACTTGCTAATGTTCAGAGCCTTGCCAGTACCTCCAGAACTGAAACACATGCAAGCACCACAACTGGCATCAAAATTACTGCTGAATCCCTGGAAAAGCTACGTTCCAATAACTGCCCAGACCACTAAAAAAGTGCGAGCATGGGCATATGTGACGTTTTTGGTATGACCAGCAGCTAAAACCACTGGATGATCAGAAAAATGGGTTTATGTGTGTGCTTAGTGGCTGAGGATGAAGCAATGTGTGTGTCAGTGTGTGTGAGATTACCTTTGAAGTATGACATAGGAATAATAATATGTCGCAAAGGAGATTAAGAAGAGGAGAAGTGGGAGAAGCCTGAGGCCCCATGCTGATGAAAATAAGAACAAAAACAAATGAATRAATGTAAAACATTTTCATCTTAACAATAGTTTACATCTTAAGGATTAAGGCCCTGTCACACTATGACATTTTAGACAACTTATGCCAACTTATGAAATGTTTTATTTTCACTAAAAGACTAATAAAAGTTAGATATTTGATCAATTTGTTAGCATTTCAATACGTACATGCCTAAAAGAAGCTTCCAGTTGATTTTTAGACGTATCCAAACTTTGCATAAGTTGCCATAAGTGTGACAGGGCCCTTAGTTTTGTTGTAGTCAATGAGGTTTGGAAAAAAAAAATGCTGCCTGGCTGGTTTAACAGGTGGGCAGTTTATGAGTAGTGAATATGAGTAGTGAAAAAGAAAACAGAAAAAAAAAAATTATGGTTTTCCAGTATCACTTGTTATTTAGAGACACGTGTACAGGTCATTGGAAACTAAATTTCACAGAAAGTTAAACAAAAAACAACCAGCACCTGTTCAATTTCCAACCAAATGTAGAAAAATTCAGGCAAATTGAAATCTGCTTTACTCAAGCTAAAAAAAAATCACTATTGTTTTAATTTAATGAACTTTTCTGACWGCCTGGAAAGGTTTATCTTCAGGATATCTTTTCTGGCAGTGTTTTCTTCTGCCAGAAGGCTCCATACCAGAAGAGATAAAAGAACGCAGGTGAGGGAGAACAGAGAGTCTAGATCCACACAGTAAGTCCACTGAAGAAGTCAGGACAGAGTTCAAAAACTGAATGAAAGAATTTAACCTAACATTGTGTCAAWTTTTGGAGACTTTGTTAAATGTGTTTACTTAAATGTTGAGGAAAAAAAGAAAAGAACTCCATGTGTTCAACAATGACGTTAAAAATTTGCGAGTCTAGTCTTTGTTAGTAACACATTTGATATTGCATAACAGTAGAGAATGCATTTCATCTAAAATTTCGCAACATATATATTTATGATTAAGCAATAGGACCATCTGAAAAAGCTCAAGAAAATGTGACGTAATTAGCTGTAATTCAAATTTAACTATGTATTAAAAAGGTCTTTCCAACTGTAAGTCATAAAAAACATGTAGCTGCATTTAAATACTTGGAATACATTTTATATTCTCTATATTTTATTTTTACATTGTAAAAAATATTTTGTGTAAATGACTGGAGCAAGATCCAATAAAGTTGATTTCACATTTAGCTGTGATAAAACAGACACCTCGTGAGGGCATTATACTGCACTTTTATTATGAAGATGAAACTTCAGTTTTATCCCTCATTGAAACATCAAAATCTGCAAAGCGCAAATAAAAGACTTCCAAAGTTTCTGTATGTACACAACAGGAATTTAAACTGCGTACAAAAGAAAACAAATATATGATTTAGGATAAACCTTACGTTTAGCTGCCCTCTGGGACATCGTCACCTCCTCCTGTGTCCTCTCATGTCTACACAATGCCTGAGCTCATTCTGAGTGGTGCTGATAGGTGAAGAGACTCGACTTACTCAAACTTYCTTCACACAACCCTATAAATAAAACAGGTTCCTCTAAGACAGTGATACAAAAGAGAATTTAAAAAGTGTTAGTGTGAAGAATGACACCAAGAAAAAGACTATAATTAGCGAGAGAAGAGAAGACAACATGAAGCAGCTAAAAAAAGGACAATAAATTGATAATTTCTTGTGTGTGCGGGGTGGGGGAGGGTAGCAAAGTCATGGATTACGGCATTTATGAGCAGACAGTATTTTATATTTAATACTTGTTTTTTTTTTTGCCTAAAAATTGCTTCCCACCTTCCAGTCACTCGCACGCTGCTTACAAAGTTTACGAAATTTACATAGTGTAAAAAAACAAGTCTGTGAACACAAAGTTCAGTACGATGCCTTGAGGGCATCCTAAGGCGCTGYCAGCTGAAAGAAAGACAGCATCAGAAAACCAAAGACACTCTAATTAAATGCTTGTTCATAAAGAGACCATGCCCCTGGCAAATACTTGGCACGAGAGTTTACCCCTACCTATGCTAAGGAATAGAAAAGAGGGTGAAATGCAAAAAACAAGCAGGCAAATGAAATTTATCAACCTCATTTTAATTTATTGTGCAAATAACTGATTTACTGCTTATYATGAAAGGYCTACTTTTTAAACAATGACTGTTTWATTCAACCAAACAACTATTTTTCCTCCGTATAACCTGGCTCATATTGATGTTGTCTCATCCCATCCAGATAGATACACACTGCCACCGCTTCTATAAACACTTGCTTTTATCAACTGTAATTCATCAATTTTTCTGGCCTTGTGAGGCATGTTAGCCTGGCCTTTGACAAGGATTTCTTTGGCCCAGGTAAAATTCTACCGATCAGCAAAGAGAAGGAGGAGTTTTGAAAGACAATGTCGATTTTCTGCGCAGTGTCTGCTTGTAGTTTAGCAACGGCAGTGGAGGAAGTGAATGAAGCCAGTCTGTGCTGACAAGGCTTCCAAATCAAATTAAATTTATCTGACAAAGCCTGCAGCTCTCCTTTACAGCCATCKCGTTCGACTCGGTACTYCTCTCCTCTTCACCGTCCGCGAAGACCAAGGGCCTGGATTTTACCAGGCTAGGGTGATGTGGGAGGGGCATCGATTTGCCAAACTAGGGGAGCGGGGTCCACTAGACAAAGAATTCAAGTCTAGGTTCAGCCTTAATGACCTTAAAATATAACATTTTAGTATCAGAAATACTTTTAAATGAATGAATTTAAATGAATATAAAATTGACAAGTTGTATAAACATCCAAACCTGTGAGTGATGAAACTGATAAACAAGTTTTGTCTTTGATTTGACACCCACCTTTGTCAGTGTGGCCCAGGGCAGATGTGGCTGTATCTTAAMACCAYTGGTKTGTSAAYGTGTATGAATGGGTGAACGAYTGAAGTGTAAGGCACTTTGGAGTCCATAGGGACTTGATAAARCGCTACATAAGTTCAAGCCATTTACCATTTTTAAGTAATTTGATTTGTTTTAGATTATTGTATTTGTAGTCAGTTTCTTCCTCTGTGAGAATTTCTCCTTGATACCCCTAAACACCCTCAACATGGTCATCTACTGTAGGCAATCTCCATTTCTTAAATACATACATACATACATACATACATACATACATACATACATACATACATACATACATACATACATACATA
>NW_013953100.1:79207-86623 GCF_001266775.1 Austrofundulus limnaeus | reverse complement strand
TACATACATACATACATACATACATACATACATACATACATACATACATACATACATACATACATACATACATACATACATACATACATATGGTACATACTTAAATAGATAGAACTATCTCTTTAAGGGGTCTCTGTTGAACTCATGGACAAACTGGCCATTGACCTGAGGGATAAACTGCATCAGCCTGTTTAGGATCCTCAGTAGAGCTCAGCTCAAAGGGCATTTAATACTGACACATATCTGATTATCTACGTGCATCTTTTTCAGAGTATTATTGGCCGAACGCTTCAAGAGAACAAAGTCCCTTCTGAACTGAAACACCCCTGCAAGTCCACTGCATTTCTGAAAAACTATTTTGGGTTGTATGTGAATGCATTCTTTGTGTTGTGATAAGAGTAATTTAATACCACTTTCTAAATTAAGCTCACTCAGCCAAGAAAACACCAGAGGAGTGAATCACATGACAATTACCACAACCACTGGGATGAGCTGTGGGGTTTGCATATGAAAAAAATGAATAAGAAATGATACAACAACCTGATGAATTAGAATGTGATCTGTGGAAGTTATTGTATGAAGGAATGTGTAGGAAGTGAGGTTGGGCTGCGCTTCGTTCCTTGCTTTGTTTCCCAATTTCCTAAACTAACAAACCAAACACAAACACTAAAGAATGTAGACAAGCTTAATTTCTTTCCAGGTAGGACCTGACCATACTTTTTTTTGTTTTGACTCCCATGAATATATTTGATATATTTTTCAGTAGTCAATTTATACCAAAAAAATAAAATGTTCACATTTTACGTAAATGTACAGATTACAGAGTCTGCTCTCACTGTAACTCTAAATTTAAAAAGACAAATACATGAACGATGCTTTAAGATAGTGTTTTTGTTCAAATAAATACGCAAATCTGCAACATTAATTTTCAACTTATATTTTAAGATTCATACAATGAAAAAAACAAAAAACAAACTTCAACCATAAACAAATATTTAAAATGGATTAGTTAGTCTAATCAGGGTTTATATATATATTATATATTTATTTATTTAACCCATCAGTAAAGCCTTTTGCATATTGTGTAGTTTCTATCAATTTTGATTAGTATTTACACTCTAAAAATGAAATGTTGGATTTACTTAACCATGTTATGTTACCTGGTTCCACTTAACTGAGTTGAGTAAATTCAATGCAATATACCAGTTTTTTAGCCAAAGAACATGAGTATGTTGCTTTGAATTTACTCAACTCAGTTAAGTGGAACCAGGTAACATAACATGGTTAAGTAAATCCAACATTTCATTTTTTACAGTGTAGAATATTATGGTCGACATCAATTAATCTCTACAGGCTCTGTCACACTATAATGTTTTCCACAACTTATGCAAATGTATAACATTTTTTATGTCTACATTACTAATAAAAGTTGTATATTTGATCAATGATTTAGAATTACCATATATACAGTACATACCTAAAAGGGGCTTCCAGCTGAATTTCATAATACCATCTTCAACGTAGATGTCTGTAACATTTTCATAAATTGGCATACATTGTCTAAAACAATATAGTGTGGCAGGGCCTACATTGTAAAAACAGAAATGTGCAGCTGAAGGTGCAAAATCTATATGTTACCTTTTTCTTCTTTCATTTCAGGGCACTATCTTCTGTGATCAAACATTAAGGGACTGAGGTTCTCCCTGTAATAAAAGCAAAATTTGGTTAGACAGTTTGAAAGTTCTTATGTTCTTCAGTAAATCATGTCTCTGACCTTCATAAACAAATAAATAACTTTTAAATTAATTTTGCCATTCACCAATTCAGAAATAAAGCTCAACACTACGGATGAGCCACATGTAAGTATAATAAGAATAAGTCAAATCCTGTCAAAGCATCTTTCTTTGCCACTCCTTTTGAAGCCCGCGGCCGTCAATGTGCTCAATTTAAAACCAGAATAAATTTAGCTATTATGTCTGTGTTAATTACTTCTGTTGTGAAAATGAGTTCTGGCATTCCTCAAAGAAATGCATGTTGACTTCTGCCTTTTATGCCAGACCATCAAACAAAGATCATCTCATGCTGACAATGGAGTTACCATCGTTTGATCAACCTTGTAAATGGCTTTATGCTTCATCTCATGCGAGGTTGTGTGACCTCATGTTAACGCTCAGAGTATATTAAAGGGATGACTCTCAGCCACTACCACACCAAATTTGAGCTCAATACAATGTCACAAGGTAATTAGAATGGCTGACTGACAATGAAGATGTTAGGCACCAACCAGGAGAAAGGGATGCCCTTTACCACAGACATCCTGTAGTCTGACCACAAATGTGGACAGAAATGTCAGCAGACCAGTAAAATAGCTTTTTCACAGACTGCAGTGATTAAGAATGAGTCACAGCTGCCACAAAATGCAGTGGAAACACAGTGGTTCTGTCTGTCCCGTTTCATGGGAATTATGTTATTTAGCAGCTCGTTTGTTGCCTCCTAAGATTCCCAGGAAAGATGAGTACTTGGGGAGTGTCGACACAAAGAACACATTAAAAAGACAATTCAGTCAATAATACTCAACACAAATATTTGAGTTAACATAGGCTAAGGCAATGTTTTAATAAGACTTCTGTATTTCTGTATACTAAGAACACAAATATTTATTTAACATTACCTACAGAACTGTTTGTATGAGATGTGTTTGGATATCTTCTGAGAAAATGTCTTCACGTAGTTTTAAACAAATACAATAAAGTTCTTATACTACCACTGTGCAGATCATACTTTAACCTGAGACATTTTTTAACACCAAAAGCAAGAGGGATGTAACGATTCTGGCATATGTAAGATCGAGCGAACATTAGGGGGTGTAACAATACATCACTCCCTATCAATATTTCAATTAAATCTTCTAATAAATGATTAATGATTCAATTACATCAAAGCAAAACAAATACATTGATCTATATAGATAGAAAGTTTATTAATCCGTTCGTCCATCCATCCGTTTTCTTCTGCTTATCTGGGGTTGGGTCGTGAGGACAGCAGCCTAAGCAGAGAGACCCAGACTTCCCTCTCTCCAGCCACTTGGGCCAGCTCATCCAGGGGAATCCCAAGGCGTTCCCAGGCCAGCTGAGGAACATAGTCCCTCCAGTGTGTCCTGGATCTTCCTCTGGGTCTCCTCCCAGTGGGATGTGGCTGGAACACCTCACCAGGGACGCGTCCAGGAGGCATCCTAACCAGATGAACCAGCTCAACTGGCTCCTCTCGACATGGAGGAGCAGCGGCTCTACTCTGAGTCCCTCCTGGATGACCGAGCTTCTCACCCTATCCCTAAGGGAGAGCCCAGACACCCTGCGAAGGAAACTCAGAAGAAGAGAAGGCACCCTACCATTTTCCGGCTCAAGACCATGGTCTCGGATTTGGAGGCACTGATCTTCATCCCGGCCGCTTCACACTCGGCTGCGAACTGCTCCAGTGAGAGCTGGAGATCACGCTCTGATGAGGTCAATAGGACCACATCATCTCCAAAAAGCAGAGATGTGATCCTAAGGTCACCACCCCTTTTCCATGGTGTAGTGTCAGAACGGTCGGTGTCGGTACGGGTCGGTACCGGTCGGACCAGTTGGTTTTCCACTGATGTTCCAGTCTGGTTCCAATGGGTGTGTTTTGGGCAGTTGGTGGAGGTGGTTTTTAGGTTTTTGAAAAAAAGTTAATGGGCAAAATGAGAGATGGAAACACATTTGATGAATAACTTGAAATTTTAAAAATTTGCAAAAATTTCTAATTCAAATTGGATGGAATCACGACTAATGTCACTGCTACAATTGAAAAAAAAATGGCTCCTTGAGTTGTTCTTGTAAAGGCAGTTTAGATGCAACCAGTAACTCCACCTCCTAGCCAATCAGTGACAAACAGTGTTCTGACGTCGCATTTTGGTGTCAGCTGGAGCTGCTTGGAACCACAATGAAGTAGGTACTAAAAAAGGGCCGGTTCCGTGAATCTGGCCTAATGGAAATGGCTTGGAACCATACCGACACTACACTAAGTGGCACTAGTGGGAAAGGGGCATATGTTTACATTATGCCAGATATTTTGAACTACTGGAAACAACATTGTCTGTTAGCACATCTCATGAACCACTGGGGAGGCGTAAATGAATCTCTCAAAGTAATCACTGGACGTACATCTACAGTTGATTGTCTTTTAGAGCCAACCCAATTCATGATGGCCACCATAACTCATCAAATTTAGCAAAATTAAAAATGGCAATAACTCAGGTAATTTTACAGATTTTTAGTTACAATTTTGCAGTATAAGCTGAGAGTCATTCAATTAAGACATTTCCAACTCTGACCAAAATCACTAAAAACTCTTTCGCTTTTTGCCATGAAGTGACCTTAGCATAAATTCTGGTATGAAAAATGATGAGTGAACGGCCTTCCTTCAAAGAATACCAGGTCTTTAATTTTGAAAACATTTCATATGGGCAAAATTCTGGTAAAAAAAAAAACAAAAAACATTGGATAGGTTATAAATGATGATCTTCAATGAACAACCTTCTTTACTAAAACCTTTCTAATGTACAAGCAGAGCCATCTCCCAACCCCAGATGTAATATATAAAATAAATCTCATGGGATTTTTTTCATGTTAGACATCCACATCTAGAGCATTTATAATCCCTGACTTTAATCCAGCCACAGCATTTAATCTGGTTTCCACCAATGACAGTTTGGCCAAAAAATAAAAATAAATACCTTAAATGCACCCTTTATCCTTCTTTAAAGCATGTGAAAAGGCATTATAATGCACCGAAAAGTGTGTAAATGAAATCTAGATAAGTATAGAATATTAGTGTTTTGCAGCATGTTCTGGAGAATTATTAGTCTTACTTGTATTTATTACTTAACATCCCAAGCTTTTAACTCAAAGCATTGCCGAATCCATCATCTAAAAAAACCATAAAGTGTATGACTTCTGCAAACCAAAGCGGAAAGAAACAAATTTAATTTATCCATGTTACTATAAATGGATAATAATTTTGTGTATTCTGTACTTTAAGTAATAATCCAATCTGTATTTTTACTTGAATATGTTTTGTTTTAAGCATTTTACTTGGTTCCATTAATCTTGTCTGATACAAAGTTAAAAGTGGGAATGCAAATATGTAAATTTAAGTCGGTAGGGAAGATAAAAGGGACACTTGTAAGCACCTGGGTCCAAGTCAGCAGGTGTATGAAAAGGGGCTAAAGTGACAATGAGCCATGAACAAAGGGTTTGATATAAATAAAGCTAAAGAAATTGTGTATGACTCTGTCCACTAAGTGTGCAACTTTGCTAGAATAAAGGAAAACTCAGCAGATATGCACTTGTCAGAGCATCATCTGTTAAGTGGCGAACAGCTACACCTCCACCCTGACTTCTGCTGAATCAAAAATAATGAAATAAAGTCATGCCCATGTATAGGAGACACTTGGGCTCCAAATTTAAGGAAGGAAGCTGTTTCATTCTGTCATTAGCTGTATTAGCTCTGAGAGACTTACAGTAGATCTGAGAGCCTGGAAATAAACAGTACTGAGGAAAAAATTTAAATGACTTCTTTATTTGCTAACTGTTATTATTGTCTCTATGACAGAAGACCAATTTCATTCATACATGAACTGATAAATTTTAAGTTATGTTGATAAACTATGTCCCAGTATAAATAACAATTAAAGGCTTTCCATTTCTTGGAAGGATGAACATCACCCACTGCCTTTCATGCTAGAGATTTAAACTACAATCATCATTGTGATGAAAAAAGACCATTATAGTTATTATGGTCAAATTTGGTAAATGTTTTTGCAAAATCTCATGCAATAGTGTGAGAGCATATGAAATGTGTTAGCACTTGGTATGTTTTGGGGATGAGTCTTGGCTTCTACCAGACCAAATTTCAGCTTAGAATTACTTGGATTACAGCCTTTTATGTGATGCCATTAAGGCTGACTGGCTGTGGCAAACATAATAAATTGGATTAACTCCAAAAACTAATCAATTGTAGGTGTGAATTCATTGCCACTTTGACAATTTAAATGAAATCTGTCAAGTGGTTTGTGAGATATTTTGCTAACAAACAAACAGGGCTTACACTAAAGGCGATTGCCAAAAATTTAAGCAAACTGAGAACAAGTATATTCTACTACCACAACAAATTTGAAAAATTGATTGATTTATAGGCATTTTTGTGTCGACTAATATTGATTAGCTTTGTTGGCCAACTGAACTAGGGTGACTCCAAGAGTTAATCAATTGTAGATACAGCCAGTTTCTACTTTGTGAGAGTTTTATTAAAGTCATTCTGATAGTTTATTAGATATATTGTTAATTGGCTGACTTCAACATTCAATACCAAAATTTTACTCAAAAACATTGTGTAATGAGAAGTACTTGGAGTATGTGTGGATGATGTTCAACTAATACCAAACTAAAATACATAAAACTAAGGTGGAACCATTTTTGGTTAACTGGTTATAAAGACAATCTTGGACTGTGGTAACCCTAAAGTTTAATCAGTTGTAGACATTTAACCACACACCTTCATTTGGGTCATCAAGTCATGCAAAAATCCTAAAAAAAATCTTATGGACATAATGACTTTCTATAATGAGAATGACAAGAAATCTAATTGAGTGTTAAAACAAGAGTTGCTGCATAAAGATGCATGATGCTTGTTAACCAGTCAGGAATACCAACAACCTTGTAACTATGAACATTGATGCAGGTCGCAGGTTGTTACAAACATCATAGTTGACCTCTCATCTCTTCTAAAAGAGAAAAAGTTCCAATAAAAGTTTTATTTGATCGTTTTCTTTTCTTTTCTTTTTTTTCGTTTTCTTTTGTTGACAGTTCTGTTACTCACGGATGAATGTGAATATGAGTCTTCAGATGAAAAAAATAAAGATTATATTGCACTACAAAACTACAATATACCAATATTCTGCTGCATTTCTGTAACTGTACAACTCAATTTCTCTGTTTCCAAATAAAGATTTTCTTTCAGTGACTCTATAAGTTGATCCCTTTCACTACTTTGGAAATCAAATGTTTATTAGCTCTACTGAAGAAAAAGTTTGCTCAAGTTTCTTTTTTGTCAGTTGTTGAATCTTTTCTGTAGTTCAGCATACACTGTTTAAACATGCTGAACAAGGGTTTTTCCACAAACTTCATTGTTCTTTAGTCTAAAATCTCTGACAGCATGTGGCCCAAGTTCAGGTGATTATTGGAAGGCATTATTCTGCTGTGGGCTAAGGACAAGAAGGCACGCAGTAACAAAGGAATGAAAAATTAAATAGTGATGGCTGAAAACTGAGCTGTAAACATTATTGTCCTTAGTTTCAGGGTATGATTCACAAAACAAAGCCAGAGAGAGAGGGGG
>NW_013953100.1:70500-78828 GCF_001266775.1 Austrofundulus limnaeus | reverse complement strand
TGTGTGTGTGTGTGTGTGTGTGTGTGTGTGTGTGTGTGTGTGTGTGTGTGTGTGTGTGTGTCGGTCTTTGGTTGATGTGTAGCCTTTCAGAAGTGTAAAAAAAACTTATGAGTGAATAAATATCAAATCTGAACCATATAATAGTAAAACAAAGTTAATTTGTTTAAAAAATGGTTTATACTTCCAAAAGACATGAGACAGTGGATGAGGGATCATATGTATTTTTGGAGGTCTTTTTCTTACTTTTTATACTTACGTTGAAGATGCAGGGGGTAAATCAATCCCACCCACAGCACTCCCAATGTAGCATTTATTGTGCATAGCTAAGCATAAGCACCAACAGTGAGAGCAGTATAGATAGTTGTTCTTTTTTTCACTCAATGATGTATCAGACTTTTGAAGAACTCGTGTTGTTGTATCAGGAGGAAAATTATTTTCCCAACTCTGCAAAAGGATGCACTGCTCCGCATAAACAAACATACCGACGAAGTTCTGACTAATCAGACAATGCAAACAGCATTGGTGGGGCCATGCACAAGACGTGGTGTCAGCGGAAAACATCAGACAAAAGTTATGCAATTTGCATCACGCAAGACGTGAAAATGGAAGTAGAAGGGTTGGATAGGAATACGTTTAAATCAGTAATGATTAACTCCAATCCTTGACGGCTGCTTTCCTGCATGTTTTAGAGGTTTTCCTGGTCCAACACAACTGATTTGTACGAATGGGTGATTAACAGGCTTCTGCACAGTTTCAAGATCAGGGAAATCTCAAACTTGCAGGATAGAGGCCTTTGAGGACTAGAGTTTTACACCCTGGGTTGAATGGTATACCTGTGTATTCAAAAAGACCCACATATTGATTATATGACCTGCTCATTTTATATTTTACTAGATTTTATATATTTTCTGATCAAATGACTAAAATCTGTTCTCTGTATTACAATTTGTACAAATTATCTCAATCAAATCTAGCAAAACATGACACTTTCATTACTACTCTTAAAAACTTGTCTAATTTCACTCTGGGATCAATAAAGTATTTTTGAATTGAATTCAATTGAATTCAATTGAATTGAATTGAATTGAATTGACATCAGCTTACTGAGGCTGAAGAGAAGGGAGCATTGCAATCTAAAACTCAAAATTAATAAAAACACAAGTTTACCTGCCAACACTAGAAATGGGCAACCATTTTGGGTTAGTCATAGGGTTGGGCATAATCGTATCGTGTGCAATTAATCATCACAAAAACTTTATTCAATTATTTTTTGGCACTTGACAATTAATACGATTAATGTCACCAGGCAGACTGACTGGAGATTTCTCCAGTCAGTCTGCTTGGTGCTCCTCTCTGCTTGATGAACATCAAAAAAAAAAAAGTTCTGTAATTTATTTATTTATCATCATTGTTTAAAATTTGATGTATAGCCTAAGTTCTGTAATTTTGACACAATTTGGAACAGATTTTTACTAAGAGCAAATCTTTCCCACTAAATTGGTCATGTGACTAGGACATAAGGGTGTCCAGGGACTCCAGGAGATTAATTGTCAAATTAATTGTTTTCGGATAAATACAACAATTTTTTTGCCAATATTGCCCAAGCCTAGTTAGTCACACAGAAATTTCTGAATTTGAATAATTAATGTGTGTCATTTGGACTAAGGTCTATTTTTACTTTTTTACTTTTTTTGCCACCAGCACCTGGTCGTAACGCACTGCTACACTACCAAAAGCACCAAGTCGTTTCTTAAACACCTCAGTGCTTTCCTTGACAGTGTTCAATTTTTGACACAAGATCTGTTAGAATATTTTAGCCTGAGAGTGTATATAAAGAAAACTAGTCTCCAAAGTATTCACAAAAGTGTACAACAAGATTTACCTGTGTGCAAGATTCACAAACAGTTTTTCAAGTGTTCATATTTCAAACTGCATAAGTAGAAATATGCTATGCATATAAAATGTCCAATGCAACCGCATAAATCGCCTGAGGCAGAGGGATCAGTCAACATGAGCGCACGGATCAGCTTGCCTAAGCATTTGACTTTTGAAACTTTCCTCCAGATTCACTAATGTAATGCTGCATTCAAGGCAGGTGAAAAGCTGGAATTTGTGGGCCTTATCAGACTGACTGGGTTATAAGAAACTATGTATTTCTGACTTGGCTCAGTAGCTCACATTAAAACACATACAGTGTGCTCATGCTGATGGCACTGAACTTCAAAATTGTCAACTTTGTTGGCTTTACAGCTAAAATTAAATATCCAAAATGATAGGTTATTAGGGGTGCACGATAGTTATCGGCCCGATAGTTATCAGCCCAACATCAGGGAATCATGACATCATACTTATCGGTCCGATATCATAACAAACAGAACCGATAATATATGTAAGTTTGCCAGCGCGGTGATGAGAATGCGTATTTATTTTTATCCATTTTGGTCAAGACGCTTCCCGTCTGGCACGACCCGAGCAACGTTCAAGTTGCGTCGGAAAAAACAACTTTCTCACTAGAAAAATAATTATAATACTCCGTTCTGAAAGCAACCAGTCATTTTAAGAATTATTAATATTATTTTAACCATGTATGTTACACAAACTTTATAATTATAAACATCGGAACATCTACTCCCAATTTGAGACCATGTAATGTTCGTTACCTCCTGAACGCAGCACGAAGTTTGTCTGCTAAAATGCTAACAATAACAAGCTAGTGTTTAAGAACTCATCAGGACTTAAATCATTGCTGAGGCTTTGGACAAACCCAATAAAATTGTCAGAGACGCAGATCTCAAGCACTTTAACGATGGAAACAATGGAGCTCGACAGCCAGCTGTTCACCCTCGCTAAAGACCGAAGCTTTTATCTCCTTGTATAATTAATGTGCCTTATTTTTAAAAAAAATGGCCATTTGAGAAATTGATTTGTTTGTTATATTTTAAGAAATGTTTGTTTGCTAAGAGTTTATTTCAAATAGTATAATTTACAGTGTCATTTGGTTTTGGTCTAAGTTGTTTATGTCATGACGTTACCCATTTTTGACTAGTCTTATCTCCTGGCATGTGATCGGTTATCAGCCATTAGAAGGAGAAAGTTATCAGTTATCGGTATCAGTTCTTAAAATAAGTTATTGTGCATCCCTATAGGTTATATTCTTCTGGGGGAAATTTTCAAAAATAAATGTGCCGGTGCCCTAGCTTCTGCCAGTGTAAAGCAGACATGATGGCAGGAGAACCACCATGCCATAAATCATTTGAAGTGTAATGCTGCATTAAGACCGAACGCGATTTGAGCATCAGGGGTGTCTGGTTTAAATGCAAAGTCCATGGTCTAGGGGCATTGATGAGTCTCGCGGTGCATATAGCGCATCTAGTGTGGCGCGTTTTGAAGTGTTTTGCGCATCTGGCAATGAGTGTTTTTTTTTTTAGATTTCAAGCATTTGACGTGAATCCAAAGTGGCAGACACTGTAGTTGGAAAATCTGAATCAAAGGGACTCAGCTATGTGACCTTGTGGTGCATTTTCCGACGGGACGGAAGGACCAAGACCCCGGGAACGATGCTCATTAATCTGAGACAGATGGGCAGGTGCTCTCCAGCAGAAATCAAGCGCCTAGTTGATTTCCTTGAAGGAGATGCTCATCAAACTTGGGACAAAAATAGAGCTAAAAGAAACCCTTGTCGCTATCAAGCATCTGACTTCAAAGTGCACAAGCATCCAACTTGAGGCACTGGATGCCTTTTTCATGCACGAAAAGAGTTCAGTCTGAACACAGCATTAGTGATGGATCAGTCATGAAAAGAACGATGGGAGCTGTTTTGTTTTTTTGTTTTGTTTTGTTTTGGGTTTTATTTTATTTTTTTTTTTGAATGCCAACCTTCACAAAGACTTGCAAAACTGTCACCTGGACACTGCTTTTTCTTTTTGTTTAGCGCATTTTATTTGTTTGTTGAGTATTGTTTTGTTAATGTGTTGTTTCACTGTACATATTCACAAATTTACAAATAATACACACAATGAGAGATTGAACCTTTTAGTTTAATCGAGATGGGTTTTTGCGTTTAGTTGTATTTTATAACTTACTTTTGTAGCACTCTGTTCCAAGTAGACTATCTCAAGCCATAAAAATAAATACGAGAAAGGAGAATTAACTGCATTAAAACTCACTAAATAAGGGTGTGCTTAGTTGGCATGGGATGACAAATTGTGACACATTAAAAAAAAGAAGCAACAGCTTCCAGAACCAGAAGCACTGAAGGCAGCGATATGCTTTGGAGGAACAAGGAAAAGACAGCTAATGTCTCTGCAGTATGCTTTCTTTAGAACTGCTGGAACATGTTGTTTTCTCATTAAAAACAAACGATTACCACTGTCCCTGGGGCTACTGGTATTGAAAGTTGTTGCTTCTTTATTGCTGTGTCTAATAAAAAAAAAACATTAATGTGTGTTTTTACATTAGTAATTTATTTTACACATACTTTGATAATAATATATGCAAGAAAAAATCTGAGGAGTCACTTGGGAGCCAAAAGGGCAGGCTCTTTTATCCAAATGAAATAAATGGCTCTCTTTAAGAGCTGGAGTTCCCATCACCTATGAGTTAAACATGCATGTTGAAAAAAAACAATAATCATTGCCTGTGGGATTAAACAAGTAATTATTTATTATCTTAAATAAAACAGTCTGACATGAATCACTTCTGACATTTTTTCAGGGAGTTTTTCCTGTCTGGAAAAACTAAGGGTAAAATCTGAATTAGCTAGAACCTTTTAAAATGCCCAGACAGTAGTTGGTTATAAAACAACGTCACAAGCCTTTCTAGGCAGATGGTAATATTGTACACTATAGCCTCATTGGAAAAAGGATTAACTGTATTACAAAAATGGATGCTGACCAACCCTAATCTGATTAATCTTTGTGTTTTCCATTTAGGCTCAAAGTGAACGTGATAGTCTTTTAAATAATAAAAAAGGGATTGTTAGTGCTCCATGTCATGCATGAAAATCTCAACAAAGCTTCCTATTTAGCCAACTATTCCAGCTTCACCATTATTTTTGTCCTTTTCGTTTAGGACACATGAGCCCAATTCAGTAATAGAAACTTCCCCTGAAGCAAAAATACAATATCTTTTTTTTTGTTTGAGAACTCACAAACAGCAGTGGGTTTTTAATGCTATGATCTCTACAAAAAAAAAAAAAAAAAACATTTTCAGAGCAGATCTGAGTGCAAGCTGCAGTAATTGATTCAAGCAGGACTGAGTCATCGTTGTAGAGAGTTCATTGTGTGTTTTATCTGACTTTAAAAAAAAGGTTGCCATGTGCTAGATATCTAAGCTAATAAATCCAACATCTGTTCAACAAAAAACTTTTTTGTAGATGCATCAACTGAAACAACAAGCTGAAAGCGGAGTGTAAAACTGAAACATATCCTTCCTACAAGACGTGGCATCAAGAACTATGGGTCGATTGTGAAACATTCAGCAGCAGTGCACAGTGGGGGGAAATCAGAAGGGCTCATAACTAAAAACATCCCAAAAATATACAAGGAACTACAGACATTTGTCATCATCTTATTTAACAAGGCTGCATGCAGGTGACTCCTACAATAAGGTGTTATTTGCATCAATGGTTTATGACTTTTGCATGTTGCCAGTTATAAACATGAAATAACCAGATCATGGGTAACATCCTTAATCCTATCAGACATCCTTTAAGAGGCCACTGTTGACCGAGGGACAACAAAAATAGCCACCGATCTGAGACTTAAATTTACTGATTTTTGTACTTAAAACCAGTTGAAGAGCTAAAAAAATTAATTTTAAGTTTTAATTTATCTGATATAGATAAGTGCAATTCTTCTCGTATACATAAAAAGGTGATGTAAAATATATTAGAAAAAAACCATGATAAAGAAATAGTTTCTTTTTTTTTCTTTTCCTCTTTTTTCCAGTTCAAAACTGCACAAACTTTTTTCATGAGTTTTAGTGGATGAAAGGAAGTCCTTATTAGCTTCTTCGCTCTAAGTCAGGCTTTTAGGGCATCAACACCTTAAGATACCCCCACCCCCCTGCTTACGAAGCTTACGGAAGCTTCTGTTATTTACGTATGTACAAACTGCTACGTACAGATAAGGACTGAAGTTTGAAACAACACAAAGCTACGTGTCTGTGTGATTATGTGTCTTCCTCTGGCTCCATAAAATCATTCCTGTCACATGAACGCTGCCTATACAGTTTACAAAATTTGCATAACGTAAAAAGAACAGCTCTCGGCGAACCCAAGGTTCGACATGGAGCCCAGAGGGCACCCAGAGGGCACCCAGAGGGCACCCAGAGGGCACCCTGAGGGCGTCGCCAGCTAAAATAGGGCGTCAAAAAAAAGGACATTGCGACAACGTCCTGCGACAAGTTTTCAACCAAGTAAATCAACCAATAATTAAAAGCCTGGCACTGCTAGAGGGAGTGCATTCCGCTCGCCGCCCCTCCATGCCAAAATTTTAGATCTAGGTCGTTTTACGTTGAGAAATAATGGGAGTTGTTGTCCCATTTTAACATCAGCTAATGTAAATCCTCTTCCGCCCCTTTATATAACTGTAGGCCCAGTTATTTGTTCAGATTATTCATGTAGCTTAAAGCACATATTGCATTTTCTACTTCTGTGTGTACTTGGTGACAGCTGAAAATTTATGAGGGATGATCAGAGCATCTCAATATGTAAATTTAATCAGCAGGACACAGTTGTTATCTCAGGGCTTACAGTAAATCTTGTAATTATTACTGTCCGTCTCTAGGAATGATTTCTGTCACTGGTTTCAGACAAACGCAGAGAGGTTTGTTACAGGTAGGGTTGGGCGATATTGGCAAAAAAATTAATCACGATTAATTGTGGTATTTAGCCGATAACGATTAATTTGACGATTAATCCCCTGGAGTCCCTGGACACCCTTATGTCCTGGTCACATGACCAATTTAGTGGGAAATATTTGCTCTTCATAAAAATCTATTCCAAACTGTCAAAATTAAAGACTTCGGGCTATACATCAAATTTTAAATTGTGTTGATCGATAAATAAATTACAGAATTTTTTTTTAAATGTTGGTCATATTTGAAGCAGAGAGGAGCATTGAGCAGAACAACCAGGGAAATATCCAGTCAGTCTGCCTGCTGGCATTAATCGTATTAATTGTCAAGTGCCAAAAAATAATCGATTAATGTTTTTCTGACGATTAATTGCACACGATACGATTATGCCCAACCCTAATTACAGGTGCTGTTTGTTTCAGTTTGAAGCTACATGGAAAATCTGAGTGTGTACATGTGTACACTGTGAAATATAAGAAGTCATCACTGCTTTGTTATTAGAAAAACAGATTATTATTATTATTATTATTATTATTTTTATTATTCCTCTCTGGACAGAAAAGAAAGTGAAATTTCTCCTGTGTCACTGTCTTTATTTACATTTTTCCTGTTTTTGATGTGTTTTCATGGGTTTGGGTCATTTTCTGTGTTTCCATGTGGATAAAAACCTCTGTGTTGTGTTGGAGAAAAAAAGATCATTTTGGAAAGACAGTGTCCTCGTGTGGACGGTACTTCAGTCGGTGTCGAGAGCATCTTTTATCTAAGCTGAGACAATGAACTGTCAATKTGAACATAGAAAACGACTTTAATAATTCAAAACCTTGTCGCTAAAAACATTGAATTCAAGCTTGTTTTGATCATTTCAGTTTTACAGATCAAAGCTGAACACGTTGATCAAACATTGGCAAACAGACATTTTTTTGCCTTAAGGTTTGTTAATCAGTGCTGACTCAGCAGCAACAGTGGCTCCGACCACTAAGTTTATCATTTTCTTTTCTGGCAGGGCCCATCTGTTAAAAAATAATAACAACAGAAGAAGAAAAATATATATCTTGTGTAGTGGATTGGAATAAAGGGGATCTGCACTGATCAGGAAAAATAAACACTATATTCCCTTTGTCATCTAGTTGTTTACTCTCTTCATTTTTAGAGCTTTTGCTCCAACAAAAGTTGCTTGAAACAACTCTGTTACACAGCAAAATCAAAAGTGTTAGATTTCCAGTGTTAGTGTTGTCTGTTAAAAATACAGTGTTAATTCAACACTTCTTGGTCTAATTCAACAATGTAGGAGTTGGTTCCCCGAAAGAGTTTGTGTTACTCTGAAGAGTTAAATCTAAGCAACTCTGTTCAGTGCTGATTTTAAAATCAACACTAAACAGAGTTTCTCCCAGAATTCCAAAGTATTCTGGGAGGCGGGTGGAGGCGTATTTGTGGCGCGCGATTTTCCTTTAAGAGCGGGGAGTCGGATAC
>NW_013953100.1:59526-64840 GCF_001266775.1 Austrofundulus limnaeus | reverse complement strand
TGGAAAGTGTTAAATAGAAATTTGACACTATGGAAAGTGTCAAATTTCTATTTAACACTTTCCATAGTGTTAAAATATTTGACTCTTATTCAGTGTTAAAATAACACATTGGTAATGTTAACATTTGACACTATACACTGGTGTTAGGTAAATTCAACACTGTTGTGTGTTAAATTTCAACTATTGAGAGTGTTATTCCAACTCGATCACAGTGTTAACTGTCTAACACTTTCAAAAGTGTTATTTTAACTCGATTCGGGGTGGACCAATATAGACACTTTGAAAGTGTTGAAATTAACTCCCTAGGAGTTGAATTAACACTTCAGAATTTGCTGTGTTTTCAACTACCTATGAAACATTTGTTTTATAGCAATTATAACATACTTTGTGACGTCATTATCCTAAATTTTAAAATAAAACAATTAAAAGCTATAACTTTCCTCCTGTGTCTTCCTCAGACATATGACACTGGAAGTGTTTGAAAGTTATTTTAAGGCTCTTTAAACCGCTTACATCGTGTTAGCATAACTCTGAACACCCTCCTAGTTGGTAAATTTGCCTTTTTGGAGTCCAAACACAAACAAACTTAACATTGATGTGCAGACCTGAACCTACCAGAAAAAAATACAACAAAACTAAATGTTGAAAGTGACTACGTTTTTTTTTTTTTTTAAGCCTTCAAAGGGGTGTAAAAGTTTAAACAGGGAGATAAGGAGGCTACTCCTTGTTCGTTAAACGGTTTCAGACGCAGCGGCACTCACCCAGCAGCGCTGCCCGGCTAGAGCTTCAGTCCTCGCACTGACCCCGCTGGACTGGACGGTGGTGCGACGGACAAAGTTCACGTTGCTTTTGTGGACATTCCCCCGCGTGACAAAACAAAAAAATAAATAAATAAAAAAAGGGAGGGGGGTAGCAGTGCGTCAGGGCATCAAAGTTGGTCGCCTCCCTCCAAAATAAAAAAAAAGGAAAAGAAAAAAAAAAAAGAGAGTGAAACTAGCAGAGCCCCGGGCGTGTTTGAAGCCGTCACTGTCTGGTGAATGCTGCCAGCAGATAGTGGAGCGAGGTCTTCCTCTCTGCGCCAACCTCTCTCGTGCTTTTCCATGACGCATGCGCACAAAGGTTTACTGGCTGACTGTAGGAGAGGAGGGTTTTTGATCAAATAAAATCCAGGACACTGTTCATCTCCATCGTATTATTATTATTATTATTACGGCTTGCCTTGGACATATTGCCTGTATGTTCGTTTATCTGTTGGCAAAATGAAACTTTCTGAACACAATCACTATTGAATCAAACTATTTCCAGTCAGCCCAGTGGCGGATCTAGGATTTTTCTGAGTAAGGGGCCATACCATAAGGGGTCACAATAATCATAGAAGGGCCAAGTCTTTGTTCAGCATCCTTTCACACAAATCCCCAGTTTTGGTAAGATGTATATACATTTAACCAGTCATACATGTTCAAACACTTGTAATGTAATGTATTCTTTAAATAGGGTACCACTTTACAATAAGGCTCCCCTTATAGATGGCTTTTAAAGAGTTTATAGATAGGTTATTAATTCATCTGTAAATACTTTATAAAGCATTAATAAGTGTTTATTGTGCATTAATTAAGATCAAAAAAGAGACTAAACTGTCTGGCTTCTTTCCAAATACTGAGCCAAATCTGTTTGTATATTAAACATTTCAGACTAGTTTACCTTGTAAGCACGATAAAGATTAGGAAATGCATATTTAAACATATAATAATGTACTGTATTACTGCATTATAAATATACATACATATTAAAGGGATCCCTATTGTACAGTGTAAAACTGTACACTGTTTTATATTGGGTTGGATTATTTGGTGTATTAACATGACTTTTTTGTTTGTTTTTTGATATATCAACATTGTTGATAGTAGTTACATGTTTGAACAATAATTTCAAACATTGATTATCAACACTAAGTTTTAAAAAAGATTTTTCACATTAAAGACTAACTTTTGGCATTTATAAATGTTTATTTGTCATTAATAAATAGTGTGTATTACAAGGACTTAAGTCTCCCTTTGACAGTTGTGAATATTTATAATGCAGTAATACAGTACAATATTAATATGTTGAAAGATGTGTTTCTTATCGTGTTTGTGCTTACAATGTAGTAACCCAGTCTGAAAYGTTTAATATACCACCTTTAGATGTAATATGTACGTGAACAGATTTGTCTCATTATTTGGTAAGAAACTGGACAGTTTCATCTTTATTTTCCTTACTTTAAAGATCAATTAGTAACCTATCTATAAACTTTTTATAAGCCTTCTATAAGGGGAGCCTTATTGTAAAGTGTGGTACCAAAAAAATTTGCACAGTAAATTCTCAGTCAATTCCCAGTTTTTCATACATTTTACTGATTGTTCAAATTTTCGTAAGAAGAGAAGAAGTATCCTTTCAGCTTGATTCATTCTGGACTTTACTTTTTGACTCATTAGCGCAACTAGTGTTTGAAAATGGAACTGCATCCACCATCATCATTCCCAGGTAAAAGACAGATGAGTGACAGGACGGGGGCACTTCAGGGGGCCAATCAGATTTCAGCTGGGGCCAATGCCCCTGTGGCCCCGCCCCTAGAACCGCCCCTGCCTGAGACAGCAAATCAACTTTGTGAAACACAAAAAAATGGCTACAAGTCAACTTGTTTTACAGATACTGAGCTAAAATTAATTTCATAGTAATTTTCCACACACACACACATATGAGCAACACGCTTCATAAGATCAGAATATTATCTCGATTTTTAAAATTTCTTTATTTATGAAGTGCAAAAGGTTTGCAGTTTTTGTGGTTGACTTGAAAATTTTTTGAACCATGAATGCAAGAAATTAACAAAATGAAACCTGAAAAAATGTTTTACTTGAAATTTAAAATCAAAAGGTAAGCTATTGTGCTTTAAATGTATTTATTTTTTAATGAGCAAATACAATGAATTTCTTGATACTAATTTAAAATAATTCACTTTTATTGTTTCAGCTTCGTTTTACATTTGTCCACCTGAACGGACTAGTCAAAAGAATCAGCAAAGTGCTTTATTTACATTGAGTAAGTACCTGCATTTCAGAAAAGCATTTTAATATATCTTAAAAGACAATTTGAGTGTTTCAAACTGCACCAGGACAACCTCTTTTGTTTGATTTCATAATTTGCAATAAGTACCTTTCTTGCCTAAACATTTTGTTTTTCAGTCATCTGTGCCACCTTTGTACTCCCCATGTTGATCATTGCTTCCTAAATTTATTAGTAACAATTTTACTGCATGTCACATCTGGCTCTTGGCACCCAATTAAGAGTCTGTTGCAAGAGGAGAGGGTTTTGCACCAGCACACATGTTCCTGAGGTGTAGCCTGAGTTCCAAAACATATGAATCCTGCTTGTCTGCATGAGAAACGTCACATTAACAGGCGTTCAGCTGCAGAGATTCATCTCTTCACACATGGTTAACTTTGGTTCAGGCAGATCCAGACACATCTAAATGCCTTGTCTGTTTATTAATAACCTGCCCAGGGCTGAAACTGATAGTTCAGGTAGTGACATGTACGCATTAATAAGCTCCTCCACATCCATGACCCACTACTAATTTGAGCCTCTGTGTCAGCCCTCTAGAGTCAGTTTTTTTTTTTTTTTTTTTTTTTTGGTTCCCATACACAACAGGCATCTGGGGAGTCTTGTTGCTGTTGGACATATGAGATAACATAGCTCAAGGACAAATCACACCTGTCAGTCTCAGTCAACATTCAGGCATTTGATCTATTTATGAAACATCACAATTCCTGAAAAGACTTTCTTTATTATCCTCGGCTGCAGAACTGCAAAGGGTGGACGAAGATGTTTTTTGTCCATGAACCACTGGGCAAATTTTAACTGAACTCTCAGGAAGTCATTATTGGACGTACATCTAGAACTTATCAGCCTTTTTGTTTTGTTTTTTGTTAACACAATTCACAATGGCTCAGTTTAAAGAACCTGTTGCACTATAATGTTTTAGTCAGCTTGTGAAAATGTTGTCCAAAACTGAAGATGTCTACTCTGTGAATGGAACAAAAAAATTTACTTTCAATCTTTTAGACATTTGCACACTTTAATGCTAGTTTAACAATATACAGTATAACCTTTCTAAGTAATTTATTCATAACAAAATTTCCACAAGTTGTATTAAACATTACAGTGTGACAGGCCTTTTACAGATATTGTGCTAAAATTTGTTGCAGTCGTAGCTGTAAGGTCATTCACAAAGTACTCTAAGGGGCTGATTCACTTAGATCCCAAATAAAGAGCACTAAATGGCTGCACAAAGTAAACAATTACATTTGCTATAAGTGGGCATTATGAAGGTGATCTATTAAGATTGGGTCTGCAAATGAGAACAGGTCTAAAAGTAGTGCAGACTGTCCTATAAAAATGAGGATTTTTGCATGTTCTACTGAGGAGACAGCCAGAGGCAAATGATCCAGGTGCAAGGAAATGCAGTGTTGTAAGGAGTTTTTCCCATACAGGCAATATAGCATGGCTTGTATTTGTGACTGGCTCCAAAGTCACATACATGTCAACATTTTCAGAGGTTTACCTATACACATTAATCTGTAAATTAAAAAGAAAGTTTGTGGTATTCTAACATGACACAACGGGGCAGGGGAGGCAGGATGTGTGCAGTCGAGCAAGGGGAAGCAGATAAGTTTGAGGCAGGAACAATACTTGCAGTCAGTTAGTCACACCCAGGGGTGGAGCCAGAGTGGTGGCTGGGGTGGCAAGTGCCACCTCTAGCACTTGACTGGCCAACCTAGGTGCCACCCCAAAACAACTGACAAGTGGGTGGTTGGGATCTTTGATGTTGCATTTAGATTTTGCAAAAGATTCTTATATTATGCTACTGTACAATGTAATTTTTTTTAGATGTGTATGTCAAAAAAAAGCTGAATTATGGTCCTTTGTAAAATTAGCATTATAGTGGTGAGCTTAATTTGGGATTAGCATTGACAATTGGCATGTGATGATTCTTACATACTCCACAACAAATTTCATATCAATAAGTCTTGAAATTGTTGGATTATAATCATTTATAGCTGTGGTGGCCATCTTGAATTTTGGATAGTATTTAGAATTTGGTAAAGATTGTTTTCGGCTACTTCTACAATAATCTTCAGCTTTGTATGTCTAAAAATGTATGAATAATACATTATGACTAGCATTTAGGATGTTATTTTATTATTCTTAGTAATGATCACACAAAATTTCATTTAGAATTTTCAAATCCAGTGTGCTTTGCTTTATTTGAATG
>NW_013953100.1:56917-59491 GCF_001266775.1 Austrofundulus limnaeus | reverse complement strand
CACACACACACACACACAAAAAAACCTTGGCCACCACTGTGCCTCCCTTTGCAAAGATGGCTATCTCCACCCCTGGTTACACCTAATTATTTTTGCTCATTTGACAGACACAAACCTCAGTGCACATGGTTAGTAAATCAACTTTTCACATATAAATCTTTAGTAAATTAGCTCCTAAGTGTTAAATCTTGATATCCCATGAAATGGTGCTCAATGTTATTTTAAAGGTCTGATAAAAACAGCTAAAGCTGTCCTTTTTTAGTCAAAGGTGGCAGATGAAATGCATTCCCAAAAGGAAATAGTAATATTTCATCTACATGGCTCTTTATTGTTTAACAAGTTCAGAAATTATTTTTCTAACCAATTTATTATTAGAATGCATTATACTGTTTTTTCTGTATTTTTTTTGTAGTTGATTACACCTGTACTTTTGCCCACAATAGGTAAACACAGATTGCACATTGAGCAAATATTTTCCCGCTCTTATCCAAGGACAGTGTTGAAGGTTTGCACACAAACTGAAACAGCTCGTCACTGCTTTACACGCATATTAGTTTCACAGAACCACTTAATTTGTTTATTGGGTCCATACTCTAAACAACTTTATACCTTAATTATATTGTTTTTACTACATGCAAAGAAATAATCTTCTCTTGGCTTCTCTTTGTATTGGTGTTGACAAATCTAGTCGTAATTGTCAAATCAAAGTTATTTTTTTTTATTATGAAGCAAGTTTTGTGTTAAGCTGCTCTTTATGCTTTTCAGATACAAACAAAAAATACACAAATTTGAAAAGACTCAAATTAAAAGAGAAAAAATACATTTGGTCTTCTATAAATAGTATGTAACACATGCACAGATGAAAAGCAAAGTAAAAATGAGTAATATATAATAATATTTTTTTATGTTTATAAGAGGCCATTATGAGATTCTTTGCTACTTATTAGAAAGGCATCCATTTATTGTTGTTTTCTTTTCAAAGTCTGAGCAAAAATTTTAATTTTCAAAGAGTTTCTTGAAAAGGCCAGCTTTGTGATTTGGACTTTTTATTGTTACTACACAAATGTTTGGTGATTATTTTTTGCAAAGCGAATAAAATAAAAATACAAAATAATGATATACAAGTATATATTGATAAAAGTATTTATTTTGTCTTTAAGTTACAAGAAGTTATATGAAGCAGCACTCACCCAAAGTTAAACAATTACAAATCAGCATTAATGATAATATATTTCTGAATGAGATGTACAAGGAGAAGCATACTGACTGAATAAACTGGACCAAGAGCGCAGCCTTGAGGTACACCACAAACACCACCCATTGTCAGCAACAAAATCATCAATATATTGTACAAAAATAACTGTCAATCCCTAATTAAAGTTCAAATCTAGTTTAGAACTAGACCAGAGAAGCAGATTTTCTAACATGTCCACCAAAATGTCATGTTCAACATAGTTAAAAGCAGCACTGAGATTGAGAATAAAAATAATTAACGTTTATTTTCAGAATCAGTATTTATACACAGATCCTTTACAACGTTAAAAATAACAGTTTCTGTCCTCTGCAAAACACATACTGAAGAATATCAAAAGCATTTTTAGATATTTGATATTTGACTGGAAAGGGAAAGGAARATTAGATTCCTTCCTTTTATTAAATTCCATTTTTGTTGTATTTTTGCCAAAGCAGATCCACTTGAACTTCTCCACACACACGTCGAGGTCACTGCAGCAGAGCGTATTAATGGAAATTTCTTTGTTTGAGTGTTTGTGGTCTCATGGGTTCGAAGCCAAGTCATCTGAACCTTTCCCCTAATTTCACTTCTTGTTTTATTGTTCTGCCCTGCTGGGGCTTTTCCTGCACTGAACTGCTTTACATTTGGTCAACTTATTTGCCACTAAAGGTCAATGAGAGTTGTATTTATTTTAGATTCCTAATATGTTGATTATTGCCCACCATCAGCAAAAAAATTGATAATATTTTACTGGTCTTTAGCAAAATCTCCCAAAACACCAGAGGGATTTTATTGAAACTTACAAAAAATAATTATTGGATGTACGTCTACAATCTATAAACTTTAGAGTTGCCCAATTCAAGATGCCATATGGAATTAAAAAAAGTCTCAATATTCACGAATGCGCACACAAGGTTCACATATGCACACAGGAAAATTTACATGTGTACAGGATGATTAACACATGCACAGGACAAGATTTACAGACACGTTTTTATGATGCACACACAAATATATCTTGATTTACAAACTGCTTTTGTGAACTTCATTGTATTTGTGTGTGAATTTTAAGACTTCCCTGACTTGGTTCAACCCACTAATATATTTTTTCTTCTTCTTATGGTTTTTTTTTTTTTTTTTTTGCACGGGGAATGATCTTCAATCAAACAGATGTCTTCCTTGTTTCAGCTAATCATAAGAACGCACTCCATGTGGGGGATGATTCACTTATTAGCTAATCACAATAACCCATTCAAACAGTTACTTTATGGAACTGGGTTAATCTAAGTCACACACACACACACACACACACACACACACACACACACACACACACACAC
>NW_013953100.1:52742-56837 GCF_001266775.1 Austrofundulus limnaeus | reverse complement strand
CACACACACACACACACACACACACACACACACACACACACACACACACACACACACACACACACACACACGCTATTTTAAAAAAAAAGTGCTTATCTTGTCATGTGCATGTGTGAATTTACTTTTAGCTCCATAGCTGTCACTGCTAATCAACTGTAGGCAACACAGAAATGGATATTACTCCATCAATTTTGCTAATATTGGGCTAAAATGTGTTGTGGGAGTGGCTGAGAGGAACACACAACACATACAGTATTATAAGTACCATACATTGCTTCTGATTTTTATGTAAAAGTCTGGCATTGATAAGCACTATCACAAGGTTTTGTGATATTGCATAAAATTGTCCACAATGTTCTTTTAAGGTGGGACCAAAATTGTAATAGTCTCAGCCACATCTCATTCCAGCACACAGACATTTTTGTACCTAATTTCCAGCCAATCGCAATGTATTATTGAGTTTTTTGATTTTATAGATTCAGGATGTAACCGAACAATGCTTTTTTTTAAAGTACACACATAAAAAAACTGTGTGGTTTTAATGTATCGATTATTATTTAGTGATATTTCAGACCATGCACGGTACTTTTTGTCGCCTCCTTGTAATTTGTTGTACCACTTTGTAATTTTGCCCTGCATGACTCCCTGAAAAAAATTGGTAGGTTTTGTGTTGCCTCGTCAACTCGTTTTTGTTATTGTTATAAAGGTTAAAAAACAAATCCTTGAGCTCTTTTGTACACATCTGCATTYTTAATTCCAATCCTTCCAAAACCATAGAAGATAATACATCTATTGTTTTCTCAATATGAAAGATGTAAACCCCCCACCATGCCTTTTTTCCCCTTTTCAGCAAAGCAGCAGACACTACAGTGAAAGTGCAAAGATATTTGTCAGAGCCTTAGCCCTCCAGGGGAGAAAAAACCCTTATTTATTGGACATCACGTGAGAAAAATTACCCAAAGCTCCACAGCCAGAACAAAAAGTATCTTCTTATGCCAGCAAAAGCTTGTGCCATGTTAGCTGGTCTTCTCCAACACTAAGGAGCAGACTGAAGTCAGCACTGTTGGAAATGATTTTTTATTTAAATAAAAATCTATAAAAACTTTCTGGTCTGCTATCGCACTCATTTATGAAACGATAATGACAAAGTTTCAGAAAAGTGGGAACTCATATCCCACATGTYATGTCAAGGTAACACAAGCACCGTCCATTCCACAAAGTATGTATCTATRTATATTCACAATATTTTATAAATACAAGTATAAAATTATGTGGCGGGCAGTAATGAGGTTTTGGCAGATCTTACATGCAGCTTTGACACAAAGCCAGCATACTGTATGTCATTCTTCTGTGTGAAGTGCTTCCAAATAGTGTGTTATTCCTGACGCATCAGTTTTATCATCATTATCATTTATTATGTTTTACTTTTGAGTGACATGTCTGTGTGCCAGACTCTTCCTGGTGGAACAAAAGGCTTTCACATAAGACAGCTCATCAGGTCATACCACGTGTTAATATGGGGGACTCAGGATTTGGTTACAGTTTTGTGTTTAGTCATCATTGATGTTAATTTGTGTTTTCTCCTGTGTTTGTTAAATGGTTTGCACAAACWACGCTTTCATGAGACACCTGTGATTTCTGAATGGATGGAGGTGGCAAGGGTCAACTCCTGATGTAGTAACAGAGCCAAAAAAATAAAAAAATAAAGAAAAAAAGATTTATTATGAATAGGAAATCTATAACACAGAAACTTTGTATTCAGTTTTTTAAAAAATAACTTAAACACAATGAGGATCAGTGAACTGAGTTAACTTCTTTGCAAGAGAGATGTTGGTTTCACATGTAATGCTTTGAACTCCACCTTTAACGCAGCCAAGTTCTGCTCCACACCTCTTTTGGTTCCTCGAAGTCCACTTCATTTCTGACAACTCAGGCCTGTATGGGCCCTGGCTCCATCTGTGACTTATGAATGGCCTGAAAAAAGCATAAACACAGACTGCTCTGTTCTGCTCACTCGTTTCGCAGAACTGTTTTATGAAAGAGTCTGTTGTTTTATTGTTAGGTCTGTTTGCAGTTAAATTACTCGTACGTTCAGTTTGCCATTTCTAAGTTAAATGTTTGAGTATATTTAGTTTACCTATTTTATACAACTTCCTCAGTAAGTGAATAAAGTTGATTATTTAGATTCTTCCCTCATTTGAAGTTTGTTGGATCAAAAAGAACTCATATTTTCCCCCTCTCTGTGTCCTTTGTGTCTTGACTACTTGGTTCCTCACTGTGGCTGTACAGCAACCATCGTTGATCGTATAGTTTTAGTTTCAAGCTCTGGCATGAATGGCAGTGAACAATATGCATTTATACAAAGAATGATATGATTATTCATTTTGTCTGTGTTTAGTCAGCTGAATTTCTGGACAGCTGTTGTTTTGCYATAGTTGCAGGGACAGAGCCAGAGGGGTGGCCAGGGTGGCACTTGAAACCTCTGGAACTGGCCACCCCCAGTTGATTGACAAGTCACTGTATGTGGCTTTGAAATATACACAATTACAGTAAATGTAGACACATTTTTATTGGTTTGTATTTGAGGTTTGTAAAGACACTAATATTTTTGTTTAAAAATAAATCACCAGTGTATTTCACTCATAAATATCCTCTATGCTTTTTAAGCTGTGGCAGTAGGGGCTATAGGGGGTTTGATCCCCCATTCCACCTGTCTCAGTCGTTATTTACTTGGGCAAGACACTTCACCCACCTTGCCTGCTGGTGGTGATCAGAGGGTCCAACGATGCAGGTGCATGGTGGCCTCTCCTCCGTCAGCCTATAGTGTGAAGCACTTTGGACTCTGTAGGGACTTGAAAAAGCAGAACAATTTACTTTTTATATGTATGTGTTCCCCTGAAAAAGACTTGGCCACKCCTTGCATAAAAGTCTAGCTCCGCTTCACTAATAAAAGAGAACAACCTTGATGATCGTGTAAAATTTAGGTCTTTTAAAATAAATTCTCAGTTTTAGTAAGTAGGTAAACTTTATTTGTATAGCACCTTTCTCCGACATGTTTAGGCAAATATCTAGTTGCCTCTAGATGCATAAAARTAATTAAGTTTTCGACATCTAGATGAACTAAAAAATAAGGTTAATCCAGTTCATAAACTTTACTCTAAAAGAATGGAAGTGCAAGAGGAAATTAATGATTTACTGTCTYACCATAAAGCTCTGATATAAGTTAGTTATTAGAGCAATAACTTAAAACAATATGTATACTGGAAAGGTGTCGGTTTGTGCAATGTGTTTTGGATTCGATTTAAACATTCAGGCATTTTTTTGGGCGGACAATATATACTGTATATTTCATCCCAAAACTCAGGATTAAATATTGAGTAAAGAACCTGTTGGTTAATCTTGCAAACAAGAAACGCCTTTTTAAAAACTGTGCTGCAAGAATGAAAAGATGATGAGCAAGCTTTGTATTTCAGAACACAWTTTAAACAGTAAACGTTCTGCACCAACTTGCATGTCATTTCATGCTTAACTGTGCAGGAATACTCTGCTCAATTTTTTAAAAACATTTTGTGACTCAGAAGAAGAGCTGAATGACACGCAGAAATATGTGACGCTCTATTCATGTGCAACACTTCTACATGAAATCATTACTTTTGTTAAATGTTAAAACTTACTTGTTTTTGAACTAAAAACCACAGTTTTGTTTTATTGTTGTCTTAATTTTACAGATACACACTAAATTTCATRAATTGTATTCTTTTTTTTACAAAAATACAGTGGAAGTGCTGGGTGCTGAATGATGTTGAAATGTACTGAGGAAGTTGAAMCCTTATTGAAGCTAAAAGAAGCAGAACAGTAGCTAAAGGCTAAAAGGAGTTAAACTAAAATGCTTGTGTAAGTAAATGTTCAAACTGGGTGCCCAAATAATACATAGAATATCAAATAAGTTCCCAGTTCAATGTTTATTCTCAGATCTAAAGACTCCATTTCCCTCTCAGAGCCTTTGTGTGGCCTCAATATCTATCTATCTATCTATCTATCTATCTATCTATCTATCTATCTATCTATCTATCTATCTATCTATCTATCTATCTA
>NW_013953100.1:45507-51544 GCF_001266775.1 Austrofundulus limnaeus | reverse complement strand
TTTAAGGGAATGGGGAAGTGGCTGAGCATCAGTAAAATAGCATCAATATAATCAAAGAGCACCAATAAAGTCCAGCACATGTGGAACATCTTAGTAACAAATGATTCCATTTGGAAAGCTTTATGATCACAAATATTTTTGGTGCAGTTAATTCATTTGAAAAAGAGGAGAGGGATGCATTCTAACTGTTCAATTGATGATAAGAACTGCCCAGGAAAGTTGTAGTTCCAAATTCAGGCTGCAAGTGTTGGGTTGGAAAGCTCTAAAGTTTGGTTGCGCAAGGAGAAACAAAGAAGTGAGTAAAAGGTGAAACTGCGGGCAGAGACAGAAACTGTCAAATGGTGTCAAGTTAGCCATTTTACAGATATTTAGTTGTGGTGGTAGCTGAGTATGATCCACAACATACAGCCTATGAGACCTTTGTTTTTAAACTTTGGCATGCATGACAGAAAGTAATACACCTTTTTTTTCAGGGATAGCTAGTTTCATTATTATTGTGTTTGAGGCTTACACCTGGTCCTGGTCCTAAAGGACCACTATCCTGTATGTTTTACTGAGCTGGGTTACAGGGGTGGGCAATTTTTATTTATTTATTTTCTAAGAGCCACATGAGAAACTTGAGCCATGTTGGAGGACCAAAACTAACAATATATTGTACTAAATACGTAATTTTTTCACTCAATGTTGAGTGGTAAATTACATATTTACTTATGTACTTTAAATTGTTATGTAGGTGATATTCCTATTGTAACAAATGAAACAAAACCAATCATAATGTTTCATTTTATTCTCAACGTGTCAGTCTTCACAAACATTCAAAAACTCTTTTGCATTACAAGCTGTGTTTCCATTGCAAATATGCGCAAAACTTTGTCGATATTCTGTTTATGTCGGAAAAAAAAACAGTTTCGCAACTACGGTGTTTCCATTAAGTAAGAAATGCTATTAAAGTCACGCATGAATACGTTTGTTCTCGCGATAAGTCATTACAAACATGGCGGCCATGGATGTAAACACATAGCACATTGCTACCACGACACTAGTGCTCATCATCAGAGGAGACATCGGAGTCTTTTATCAAGGCTTTCCAGCGACAAGTCCCCACTTGGGAGCGACTACGTATGCTGTTTTTTTTTTTTTTTGGGGAAATTGTAATCGGTGAGTTTACTATTTTATACTACTTCTGTGATATTACTACTATTTCTACTTCCTGTTATCTTCTACTTCATCTTCTTTTTCGCCAGTAGAAACAGCCGGTTGTTGATCACGTGACTCCTGTGATGCGAAAAAAGTGTTTCCATTGCAGTTTTGCGAAAAGCTCCAATTTCGAAATGGCCAAAATACCACTTCATCCTAGCACAAAAACATTTTGTCGAAAAACGTAATTTTTTTCTAAATTGACGTGTTTCCATTGAGCAAATTTATTTTCGAAATCCTAATTTGCGCATTTTCATGGTCAATGGAAACGCAGCTACAGTATGGTATCAAATTGATGCAAAAAACAAATGCAAAATGCATTTTGTTGTATACTTGGAGTGCCTGGACTTATCGACTACCGTTTTGTCGGCTCCATTCTCCTCTGGCTCCGGGTCAGACTCTGGCTCTAACATGTAAGGCTGGATGGACAAGTCTTCTGTTGTTGACATTTCTGTGCTGCTATATAGTCATACCTCAGCTATCAAACCACAATGGACCATTCCGGAAGTTGGAGGCTGCCGGGTGTGAAGTGCCTCATTTGGATTTAAAGAGACAGCATCAAAATGAGTTTAACTGTGACATAACTCAGAAACGGGGCGAAAGAGGGGCTTGTGGAGTTACAGTTGAGAGGAATTCAGACCAAAGCATTGCAATTACACTTCATAAAGACCCCAGCTAAATGATTCAAATGTGAAAAAGAAGGATATGTAAATGTGATTTGTCTTCTTTTAAAGACAATACCATTAAACAAAAAGATACAACACAACAATGTACTGTGTAACGGCATCTTCTCAGTTACTGTAATAATTTGTGAGTTTCACCATTGTCTCACGTTTCATTACAACCACCAAAACAATTATAGGAGTTTCCAGTTAAGATTAGCATACAAACTACTTCTTTAATTCTGCAGCAGCTTCCTGTTCACTGTAAGATCGACACTTACATGCAGTTTTGTACAAATAAGTCAGTAAAAATAATAAATAACATAAGTTCAGTGAATAGCAGCAGTGTTTGGTTTTTATGTGATTCAGAATCTTTCATCGTGCATCACACACAACTGTCACAACGAAAGTTCCTGATGCTTTAACCTCTTTGATGTGTCACTTCCAATGGAATAGATCAGAGTTGTGCTCTGACACCACTTTGTGTTACTGCGTGCTGTCACGTCCATCGTATCCACAGCTTGAGCCGTTCGAAAGGCTTCTGAGTTTCATTTCATTCTGAATCAGGCTTTCCAGGACTAAGGAAGAAAACAAGAAAAAAATCATTAGAACTGGAGCTGTTTACTAAATTTTTAAAACTTGCATTGTATTTGTCAGGTTTAGTGACATCAAATGATAAATATGAATGCATTATTGCAAATTGTTGGTGAGATATTCAGTCCCTCTCTGACTGCTCTTTTGTACATGTGTTATACCATATATATATATATTATAGAAAGGCGCTATATAAGTACAGTCCATTTACCATTTACCATACCAAATTTCTTAAATATTAAGATATGTTTTCCAGTTTATGTATTTGTAGGAAATACAGGACATCATATTTGGCTCAGTGGTTAGCACTGATGCCTCACAGCAAGAAGGTGTTGGGTTTGTTCTCTGATTCGATTCCCGGTTCAAACCTGGGGTTTTTCTGTGCGTGCTTAGCATGTTCTCCTTGTGTTTGTAAATGGACTGTACTTAAATAGCAGTTTTCTATCCATCCAGGACACTCAATGCACTTCACACTACAATCTGTGTCCTCATTTACCCATTCACACAGCACTCTGTTAGGTCTCTCTACAAAGCTAACATGTACAATCATCTATGGAGACTAATCAGTGCTAATCACATTCATACACTGATAGGACTCACATCAGAGACATTAGGGGTTAAGTGTCTTGCCCAAGGACACAACAATTGACCGCTGGAYGGGGGATCGAACCGGTGACCTTCCGGTTCCAGGACGATCTCTGCCACAGCCGCTTGGTTTCCTCCAAGTATTACGGTTTCTTCTCACACACCAAAAACATGAAAGTTAGGCTGCTTTCAGAACCACATAGGGCGCATTTGTRAGCTAGTTATATCACTGTGCCGTACCATAGGCTGTACCAGTTTATATGCTCCTTCTCATGYGGCTGACAAAACTCTAAAAATGTATAGGCTTGTTAAAAAATAAGCAATGTTCATTACCCTTTACCTGTTTAGATCTAATACCAGTTAATAATGACGTGAATGTTTGAGTGGGCCATAMAAAACCATCCGGACACAGCTGTGGACTGATTAGCTTTTTTAATGTGCCTCAGACAGGCATCAGCTAAACAGTGCCCAGATCCCAGAAACACCTCAAGTAACAAACCTCTTCGCATCCTGACTCCGCCTCATGACATATGTTAAAGGGGCAGGTACCTCTACACGGAGTCAAAATGTCAGACATTGTTCCTCACCCTATGGGTTGTTTTAAATCAGGCATGTATCTAACTAAAAGCCTCCTGTGTGTGTGAAACCCTGGTCAAGAGTCCCACAAYTCAGTCTGCACATAAAATCATCAATTAAATCAGAGATAACCACATTATAAAAATATATTACTGTTCACCTAATAAAAGACTATACAATGTGTAGTGTCTTTAAAAGTCAGTAGTAAACAACCCCAATAAATTTCTTCAGTTCCCACTTTTCACATCTCAGTATCCTACGCGGCCAACAATATCCCAGGAATGATTGTGCCAGGAGCAAATTTTTTAGGAAGACAGCTGTTTTGTTTGTTTGTTTGTTTGTTTTTATAGTGGACTCTGTAAACTCATCACAGACCAAATAATTCCTTTTTAAATGTATGTTTAGAAACTTAGCTGATGAAATTTGTGCTGCAATGAGATATAAACATAGAATACAATTCCAAGCACTGGCGCTAAACCCAAATAATTAATGTTTATATATATATTTTTTTCACGTGCACATTTTTAAATAGTACATTGAATTTTGTTAAGTTACACTTGGAAGAGCCAACTAAAGGCATGTGATATGAAACGTACATGATCATGCAAATCTTCGTCATCCGACGACTACATATCTCATTTCACAGACGTTTTATCAAAATATCTATTCAAATCATGTGGCTTCCAAGGGCCGCAGTCTACGTGGGCTGCAACCCCTGAACTGAAACACTGCCATTGTGTCATTTTTAGGAAAGAGTTTTTATAACTGTGAAAAAAAACAACAACAAATGCTCCCTTGTTTGGTTAGCCATTAGCCTAGCCTGGATAAGACTTTTGCCCCTTTCTCTACAAACATGCTCTTTCTGCAGCTCATTGAGTACTTACTCTTGTGCACTGTCTTGTTGACCAAACTGAAGCCTTGGTCTGGGTTCTTGCTCAGGTCAATGTAGTAGTAGAACTTCAGTTCCTGCGGGTACTGAGAGTGGGACAGGTTCTGAAGCATGGGAATCACTCTGTTGGACATTGGTGCCTCTGACAGAGCCTGGTGCATCATATACATGCACCAATCATCCTGCACAAAGCTGGGGGTGATTAGCAGAGCCCGTAAATGGCTGTTCTCCAGTGCCTGGCAGAACTCTGTGGGAATGGCTCCACTTGGACACGTGTCCCTTTCCCACAGAAAGCATCTGAGACTGCGGGGTGCCTCCTCCAGGAACAAGACCAGGCGCTTGGCCTCTTCGGTGTCTGTGGGGTCGAAGCTGTGGCACACAAACACGTCGTATTTTCGTCTCCATCTCAGCTCTGAGTTCAAGACGTCATTTAATCGCTGGGGTATAAAAACGGTTGTCCTCATGGACGCTGAAGTCGATGAAGACGATGCAGATGCACTGCTGGTGGACACCAGGGGGTTTTCAGCATTTGTGCTCTTGTCCTGTTGGGTTGATTTTGTCTTTCCAGATTTAAATTTTTTTTGTAACCAACCTGTAAAAAGGGGGGAAAAAACTGATGACTCTTTGGATGCTGTCAGATGTTTTATACTGTATCTATGCTAATATGGAAAATAAAAGCATTTTGAGTCGCTCAAGAAGACATAAACCGTACTTTATTTTAACCTTTAAAGTCAAATATATCCCCGAAAGCTTTTCAAATAGTGTGATAGTGTCACAGTAGTTTAGATATACAGGGGTTAGAYAATGAACCTGAAACACCTGGTTTTAGACCATAACATCCCTTTCAGACAGCTTCCTCTTGTGTCCACAGTTAATCCTGTTGGATGTGGTTCTTCCTTCTTGGTGGTACGCTGACATTACCCTGGATATTGTGGCTCTTGATGCATCACGAAGACTTGCTGTTTTGGTCACAGATGCACCAGCAAGACGTGCACCAACAATTTGTCCTCTTTTGAACTCTGGTATGTCACCCATAATGTTAAACTTCATTTTTTTACTGTAGTCACTGATCATAGGGAAATTGTAAAAGCAGATGAACTTAAACATTTGGGGGTTGTTTTTGACTATCATACTAACTTTGAGCCTTGTAACAGATAAGTCCCTACAGCCATCAAGATTTTGAAATTAGACTAAAAAATACAGAAAGACTAAGAACAGCTGAAAATATTAGGTAAAAGAAAGAATTCTTCAGTAGGGCATCATGAGCTTAGCTTCATTTTCTTGTTGACTAAAACACCGTTCAACTCCGGAACTTTGAAAAATCTTTTTGAAGGTGTCGTCCAACTTCCAGCCACACTTGGAGAACAGCCATGGTTGTGGCAGACTTCCAAAGGTCCTGTCACACTGTGAGGTTTTAGACATCTTATGCCAACTTATGAAAAGTTTGAAGACATCTACCTTGAAGATGGAATTAGGCATGTACACTGTAATACTAACAAACTGATCAAATATCTAACTTTTATTAGTAATAAAG
>NW_013953100.1:43136-45497 GCF_001266775.1 Austrofundulus limnaeus | reverse complement strand
GGCTTGTGAGGGTCTCTACCACGACGTGGAGAGTCATCCCCCCCCTCCATCAGAGTGAGGAGGTGAAGGGTCACCAGGCCCGGATGGAGGTGATACACTCCGGCCCTCAGTGTCTGAACCAGAACACTCTCCGCTCTCCCCCTCTTCAGTACTTTGGAATTTGATATGTGATCCACGCCTTTGTGAAGGCGTGCTTGTAGCTCTGCCTCCATGCAGTGATTCATCCGAACCATGACCGTCATGACCTTGAGTGATGTAACTACCAGCAGATTGCAGGCTTGCAGCTCTCTGCAGCTCAGAGTTTCGTTTTTCAAGCTCTTGAACTTGCTCCTTGTGAAGATGTGTGCAACTGGTGTGATAATTTTGAAGTTTATCAAACTTCTCAGTTAYWTGASACAACTCTGAATTTTTATTTTCAAGTTTTTTCTTCACTTCTTTGTGGGCAGTTTTCTCTGAAGCTAACTTAGCTTCAGCTGTTTGTAGATTCTGCTGTGTGAGATCACATACTACTTTTAGAGTCCTAGCGTTTGCTTCAGCAGCTTCGCAGTCTGTAGTGATTGTCTCCAAATCTCGTTTAAGAGATTTAWTTTCCTGAACCAAAGCGTCATCTTTAGCTTTTTCAAGTTCATTTCGAAGAAGTTTAATTTCATGATCCTTTACTTGGACAGTCTCACCAAGTTTGGATTCCAAAACTACTTTTTCTTCCTCTGCGGTACCAAGTCGCTGTTTAAGGAGCTCATTTTCTTGTTTTAATTTAGCAATTTCTTCTGACTCAAGTTGTTTTTGTTTAAGAAGCTCATTTACCAGCTGAGTTTCCATTTCTAATCTGGCTTTTAAAAACACAGCAATGTGAGCCAAACGTTTGGTCTGCGAAGCAGCTTTTTCACCAATATTAGCTTTATCAGCTAAATCTTCCAACTGTTGATTTATTTCCATGCAACTCATTTTAGCAACTTCTTNTTTTTTGTTTTCTTAACTTTAATTTAATTAAAGAAATTTTTCTGAGCAAGAAAATGCTATTTTTCGCCTGAGTTTAGCTAAATTCCCCGTTTTTATGAGCAAATTGAACTATTTCACCTTTTAAGAGTGTGTAATTACAGCGAAAAACCAGCAGATGGCGGCTATGTCACACAAAACACAGCTCTGAAAAGAACCCGTGACGTTTCACCCCCCTCCCAGGGAGAACACACGTTCTAACGTCACGTATGACGTCGTGACGTCGTGCTCTGACACAAAATGGCGGCTGCCCTCGGACACGGAGCTAACAGCTTCTCACCTACGGAGCTCAAACTCCATCTTTACGCTTCCCAGCGTAACCTTATTTAGCTTTACGTAACCCAGAGCGGGGCAAACGATTTATAAGCTAAAACCGTGACTCTCACGGAATAACAGGGCAAGTCTTCCTGCTCGCAGCAGCTTTAGACTGAACAAATCAGCTAGCTTCCCCGTTAGCGCTAACAGCGCTCCACACGTTCAGTGTGGACAGACTGACTCGTCTGTATAACGCCTCGGCACAAACCTTTAAGTTTCTTAGCCTCTAACGGCGCTAAAACTCCCTCACGTTATGTTTATTTCTATAAAGCGTGGTGACAGCTTCTAAGTTGCGACCTCAGAAAGCCTTGTCGCGGAGTTCAACTGGTTACATTTACGCGTAAATTACGCACGTACCAGGACCAGACTTACGGTTCTAAACCCAACGGTATGAACACACTGGATTTCAAAGGATCCTATTTCACTCATTCATACACAGATATGAGCACATGCATGCAATCAGTCGCTTCTCAAGCGAAACACGGTTACTGCTCTCTAGAGAGTCTGACGGCGCAGAACCTCTCCAGCAGAAACCTCCTGTCTGCGCGGCGGCAGGACACAGAACCAGAACCGGACCTCAGCGGGTCCAAAACGCACATTTGCCAGGATAAACAATTTTTAACAGAACCAAGTCTGCAGTACTTTAGAACTGTATTCTGAACACACAAGCAAAGCCGTATATTTTTTAAAAAAAACCTCATGCCGATGTGGGAAAAATTAATAATTTTTTTTTTCAGATTCATAAACAGAATTAATATCTCATCAATCCAAGATCACACAATGCCCGCATTCTCCACCATTATATGTAAGAACTCACTCTATGAAATTAAGACCAGCTCAATCTCACACAATAAGAACTCACGCAAGATCTTTGCATTATGAAATCTCAGAAAATGACAAGATACCAACTCTGATCATGAATGAGAAATGAAAACTTGTGACCTGAATGTATTTCCAAAATAAAGTAATTTATTTTTAGATATATGAACAGGATTAAACATACAAACATTTATTAAAAATATTATATGAATAAATGACACAAATTATATT
>NW_013953100.1:40938-42170 GCF_001266775.1 Austrofundulus limnaeus | reverse complement strand
AAAACTTTGAGTAATGATATATTGATTATAACCTCTTTTAAAAGATTAAATGAAATAAAACATATAGAACAAACATATTGTTCCATTCACTTAAAGAAAACAGAAAAATGACTTTCTTCGTATAAGTGAATAAGCAAATCAAAGACAAAAAATAGAAATGAATATTTCACCAGGGTTACCCCTACATAGTAGTAATAATTGTAGTAGTAATAGTAATAGTCAACAAGCCAGTGATTAGAAGTTATTTTTCTGACATTAGATGATGTAAACAATGAGTGGATCAGTTTATGAATAAATATTTKTACTATTTCCTTAGCTACAGTGAAGTCACAATATATGACAACAGCTGTTATATTCTGTGACCATGTATAAAGAGTCAACAGTTTTTTTATTATTTTTATTTTATTTTATTTTTTGTCATTTGTGCCTTCAGGCTCTAGCTTTACACGTTTGTCGTATCATATTCTTCTGTGTGGCCATGTTCAGCCAAGTTCTGTTGTGGAGACTTGAAACCTCCTTGTTGTAGAAACGATACAGCGCCCCCATCTGGTCACGATATATGACGGTTACAAAATATGGTTTAACACCGCCTCTTTCTTTTTGTTTCCTTGTAGCCCAGGATTCTGTGTTTTTAATAAAGTTTGAATTGGACATGATTTCTATAGCCTTTGTGAAATTATATTTGTTGGTGCGGTGTTTACTTAGTAATTATGTGTCCAAAACATATGCGGAACTTATATTTATATGTCCCGTGCTCCACGCCGACCACTATTTGGTGCTGCACGTGCTGCTCAAGTCTTCATTGGAGTCGCTGTGAGTCGGGGGTCAGTGGTGAAAAAAGAAAAACTGCCGCCGGAAATCCGTGCGCACGGATTGCTGAACTGAGAACACAGATTAGTAATCCGTGCACACGGATTACTAATCTGTGCTCTCAGTTTTTGCAATCTGTGTGCACGGATTACTAAACTGAGCACACGGATTACTAATCTGTGCTCTCAGTTTTTGCAATCTGTGCGCACGGATTACTAATCTGTGCGCTCAGTTTCTGCAATCAGTGCGCGCAGATTTGTGGCTGCGTCTCAATTCAGGGGCTGGGTCCTCATGAGGACCCAGCCTAGCTGGGCCACGTGGGCCACATCCTTGCTGGGCCAGGTAGGATGCTCAAAACTGCTGCAAAATGAGACGGTCCAGCCTTCGCCTGATGTTGGCTTCACGTGGGTTTGCGTGACCAC
>NW_013953100.1:34834-39604 GCF_001266775.1 Austrofundulus limnaeus | reverse complement strand
GACAGTCCTCCGCGCGGGGCAATGACGTATGCGGCCGACAAATGCGCACTCATGAGGACCCAGCCCCTGAATTGACGTCAGGTTGGATGCATGGTGTGTGTGGTACAATCTGTTTAGTTGTATCCGGTTTTATTGTGAAAGGCTAAACAGGAAGTGAATACTGTGAGTGCGGGGACAACTTGTTGTTTCAGGGTTAGTTGTTGCTCGAATCCTTTCCTCAGAACACAACCGTACGAAGCCGCATCTGCAAGGTAAATTCAGTGGATCTGTTGTTATAAAAACTTAAGGCACTGTCGTGTTCTCATCAACACACTTTTTAACCACAGAATGTCCCTGAAAGTTTCATCAAAATCCGACGTGGTTATTTATTTATTTTCATATTTTCCAGACAAATGAATCCTGAAACGGAGGTTATAGCCTCCTCCACCCTCCCGTCCCCCCGTTTTGTTGTGAAAGAGAATAAACATCTGAGAACCGCTGGAGAAAACCTCCGAGCGGCTTGCTGCAGAGAAATGTCCCCGYGTGKYGAGCTTCATCTGCAGAATGACAATCATGGGAGCCGCAGCCCCGCTCTTACTCTGAAATGTTTCAAACTTTATTCAGATGTTTCTGTGGTGTAATAAAYGTTTTTGAAAGAGTAATAAACATTTCCTAAAAGTTCAACATAAATCGATTCAGTACTTTTGTGATATAACCCTGAGAAGGCAGCTGGCTGACTTTAGCAAAACTTCCCCGTTGTCAGGGAAACCGTAAACATCCGGTAACCACGGGCAGAAAGGCTCCGAGCAGCTTCCTGTGATGATCCGATCAGAGCTGAAACAGCCTTTAGGAGACCCAGAACCAAAACTGCCTGATAGAGGGACAAAAACTGTGCAACATACTAAAAGTCCAACATTTTCTGTGCAGAACTTTGACTTTAGTGAACAAAAAACGCTCCTTAAACACTTTCTGAGCTGATGAACGACAGTTCACACAACCACCCTCCAGATATCAGTAATCCGTGCGCACGAATTGCAGAAACCGTGCGCACAGTTTAGTAATCCGTGCGCTCAGTTTAGTAATCCGTGCGCTCAGTTTAGTAATCCGTGCGCTCAGTTTAGCAATCCGTGCGCACGGATTTCCAGCGGCTGTTTTTTTTTTCTCCCACTGACCCCCGGCGGGCTCCGTAGTAAATGGTTTCGGATGGGACTTTATATGGCCAACCCTCCAGGGCGAGTGTGTGCAAAGCATAGCCGGAAATTACGTAGCATTACGTACCGTCCTCCACGCCGACCACAATTTGGTGCTGCGCGTGCTTCTCGAGTGAGCGTAAAGTCCTCACATACGCCACTCGCACGATTGGTTTCAGATGGGACTAACCATTGATATATATTACTAAAACATATTACTAACAATATTAGTTATATATCAGCGTGACTACCCTCCGCTGCACGGACACGAATGACGTCACTCCTCATTTAAATATTTAGAATGCCATGTCATCTAGCCACGCCCATTGATGTATTACACAAAAGGAATTTGTTCAGCACAGATTATTCTTAATCAGAGCAGAGTTTGCTTTTGTGAAGAAAGGAGGTATAATCTTTAGGACCTGAAATTCATCTGATTAGAAAAATAACCCACAAATATGCAATCTTATAGGACCCAAACTTACAAAGACAGTCCTGCAGAAGCTTTAGCAAAAGCTCGGGAGTGTATTCAACAATTGGAAACAGAAAAACATAATTTTGTAAGAAACGAGACCATGTTTGAAATTGTTTATGAGAGAAAACAAAAAGAAATTAAGCGTTTGGAAGATTTGCTGTATGAGATCGAGGCTGAATTAAACAATTCTCTTGCTAAAAACAAAGAATTTTGTGAGGAGACAGTTTTGCTGAAATCTGAACTCGAGAAAATAAGTCAATTGGTTGATCAAGATTCCAAACGCCACCAGGAACATCTGAGGTTGATGGAAACCCATTACGAAAAACATATCCAATTTTTTGAACAAACAAACAGAGGCATCTCTGAGGAACTTGCACAGACTAATAGAAAGACACATAAACTCCTTATAGAGAACATGGATTTAAAAATAGCCATGGAACAACTTCAGAATCAAATGAATATTAAAAGAGAGTCACACACAACTCAGACCAAACCTGATGACTCAGCAAAGGTCTACTTAGTAGCGCAGGAAACACAGACCCCTGATCAGGCCGTAACGCCACAACCACAGGAGTCCAGCTGGTGGACATATTTAGGGACTGGTTTGTTAAATGTTACTAAAGTAGCTGCCATCGGTGTAGGTGCTGTTGCACTATCAGCCTGGTTAAGAAAATAGGTAGTATTTGTTCAAACATTCACCTGTGTGTAGGCTATTAATTGATTGTAATGTTTTGAGGTTTTTCTCCGAGTACTTCGGTTTCCTTGTAAAAAAAAAGGTATATTTTATTTTATTTTTTCAAACAGATTAGAGTGATGTTGGGTCTTTCTGTGTGGAGTTTATAGATTCTCATGTTTGTGTAGGTTTTTCTCCGAGTACTTCGGTTTCCTTGTAAAAAAAAAAGTATATTTTATTTTATTTTTTCAAACAGAATAGAGAGATCTTGGGTCCTTGTGTGTAGAGTTTACAGATTCTCCTCATGTTTGTGTAGGCTTTTCTCCGAGTACTTCAGTTTCCTTGTAAAAAATTAACGTTATTAGATTAGGTTTAGATTGTCTTATTGTTCCATACTTTCCTAACAGAGCACTTSGCTCGCAGACTGCAGGTTTACTTGTGGTTTCTCGAGTCTTTCCTGTCCCCCAACCCAGCCGGTCGAGGCAGATGGTCTCCTGTCCTGAGCCTGGTTCTGCTGGAGGTTTCTTCCTGTTAAAGGGGAGTTTTTCCTCTCCACYGTTTGCTCAGGATGGGAGACTGTGATGAAGTGATTCAACACAATCTGCTGGCTTCTTTAGATTGTTCTTTTTTATGTACAATGCCCTGAGACATGCTAGTGTGAATGCTTCTTGCTGATAACTTTAGCTGAAGAACAGCTAAGAAAACTTACCCTTCCACAGTTTTTATGCTAATTCAACCATTCATATATCAAAATGTTAAGCTCATTCAGGACATTCTGGCTATGACTTTTGAAAGCTTAACTCTTTATACTTTTTTAGCCATTTCAATTTTTAGCAATTTTGATGATGATGATTTCATCAGTGACATCATCAGTCACATCAGTGACAACATCAGTTCGTTTCTTAGAATATATGATCTCCATGGCAACAGAGTGTTCAGTGTAAACTTTAAACAGTTCAGTCCAGGGTTCGACAAGATTTTATTCTTTTACCTGCCCTTTCGGGCAGGTGACAACAAATGTTACCTGCCCGACATGAAAAGTTACCTGCCCGAAACAAAAATGTTCAAATTTTGATAAAATAAGAAAAACGTGTACTGTACTTTGTACGACAAAAATATTAACATGGTTATACAGAGGTCCATAATATATGACATCTGATTAAACAGATGCAAACATTTTAGACTGAGTTACTAACAGTCAATTGTTTTATCAAGAACATTTTCAAAAAAGTGTTTCCCTTAGAGTATTGGCCTTGGGGGTGGGGTTTATGAAAACAGAATGATCAACAGCAGCAGCTTTGTTTTAAATACAATTTACAGAACATGAAAAAGTCTGAAATTTGCATTAATTAAATCTTATATAGTGAGTCTCATTAGGGTTGGGCATAATCATATCGTGTGCAATTAATCGTCAAAAAAAAACATTAATCGATTACTTTTTGGCACTTAACAATTAATACAATAAATGCCACCAGGCAGAGTGGCTTGGGGATTACTCCAGTCAGTCTGCTCAGTGCTCCTCTCCGCTTCAAATAYGACGAACATTAAAATAAAGTTCTGTAATTTATTTATCTATCTACACAATTTAAAATATGATGTATAGCCTCAAATCTGTAATTTTCACACAATTTGGAACAATTTTTTACAAAAAGCAATTCTTTCCCACTAAATTGGTCATGTTACTACGAAATAAGGGTGTCCAGGGACTCGGCATTAATCGTCAAATTAATCGTTATCGGCTAAATACCACAATTTATCGTGATCAATTTTTTTGCCAATATTGCCCAACACTAAGTCTCATATCCAAAGATACATTTAAAAAATCCTGAACTGGAGTCTCCATACAACATGATGATAAATCTAATGTTATTTATACAAGTCAGAATATAATTAGAGATATCTTAAATAGGTATTTTGAATTGTCAAAATATATTAAGAGATGTCCTGATGCATCTCAGTAATCCAGGTAAAAAATCAAAAAGAAAAAATTGGATAGGTCTTCTGGACAGGTTCTTCTCTAATGAAACGTTTCGTCTCTCCTCCAAGAGACTTCTTCAGTCTGAGAGTTTCAGGCAAAATTCAGGCTTTTAAGCCCTGCCTCCATGTGACTGATACTCACAAAATTGCTCCAAATTGTGTGAAAATTACAGATTTGAGGCTATACATCATATTTTAAATTGTGTAGATAGATAAATAAATTACAGAACTTTATTTTAATGTTCGTCGTATTTGAAGCGGAGAGGAGCACTTTAGGTGTCAACGATAGCCATGTGATGTGAGTATCAGTCACATGGAGGCAGGGCTTAAAAGCCTGAATTTTGCCTGAAACTCTCAGACTGAAGAAGTCTCTTGGAGGAGAGACGAAACGTTTCATTAGAGAAGAACCTGTCCAGAAGACCTATACAATTTTTTCTTTTTGATTTTTTACCTGGATTACTGAGATGCATCAGGAC
>NW_013953100.1:26799-33626 GCF_001266775.1 Austrofundulus limnaeus | reverse complement strand
GCCATGTGATTGGCTGATTAGAAATTAAATGTTAACGAGCAGTTGGACAGGTGTACCTAATAAAGTGGCCTGTGAGTGTAAGTGTGGTGAAGCCAAATAAATGATAGATCGACCTGCCATACAATGAACTTCTGACCCGCTGCTGCCCTCTCATCTTCATCATTATCTTCATCAGAGCAGAAGCCGACATTAGAGAGATGGATTTATGACTGAACAAACATCCACATATTTTTTTCATCTCTTTGGGAAACAATACATAAAAAAACTTTTTTTACCTCTGAAAACACGGGTGTGCAAAAAGCTACGGTTGTTAAACCTCTCTGCGCGACGTGTAGCAGGAAGGAGGGAGGAACTTGTGATCCTGCGACACGATGGCAAGATGTAACTTTTCTACAGCGGGTGGGGGACGTTTTGACGATTTATTCTCTCTTTATGTCTTCATTTATTTTCAGAATGTTTTGAATAAATGGCCCTATAAAAAAAATAAAAGAAATTGTTTACCTGCCCGGTCGGGCAGGCATTGAGACACACCCACCTGCCCGACAATGGGTTTTACCTGCCCCGGGCAGTCGGGCAATAGGATTTGTCGAACCCTGGTTCAATCCTTCTGCAAGTTATCAGCAAGAGGCAATCACACTAGACTTTTCACCGGAAATGCTAGTGTGACCTCTCCTTGGGCTGCCACCTTATCGTGGTGGAGAGGTTTGAGTGTCCCAATGATCCTAGGAGCTATGTTGTCAGGGGCTTCATGCCCCAATTAGGGTCACCCACGGCAAACAGGTCCTAGGTGAGGGATCAGACAAAGTGCAGCCCAAAGACCCCTGCCCGGACGCGGGTCTCCGGGGCCACACTCTGGAGCCAAGCCTGGAGGTGGGGCTAGTTGGCGAGCGCCTGGTGGCCGGGCTTTCACCCATGGAGTCTGGTAGGGCACAGCCTTGAACACGAAACGTGTTCGAGGTTCTCCCGTAGGTGTGAGTTGAGGTTCCATCTGGCGGGAGGCTCTGGCGGACGTTCCCAGCGGGCACTAACTGTACGTTTGGGTCTGCCGGGTCTGACCGGTGTCCTCCCCCGCCAGCAGAGCTGGCTCACCGCCAAGTGCTGGCCTGTTGGCGGCTCCGCCCCTCTCTTCACCCGGGTGTCCAGGACGTGCGGCCGTGGATCAGATGGAACGGCAGCGGGGTCGATCGTTGGGCTGCGGCCTGGAGTGTCTTGGTGCTGGGAGCACATGTGGATGCCCTTGTGTTTTGCATGGTGTTTGTTGTGGACGGTCCATGATGAGCACAGAGGTCCAGTGGCGGGACACCATTCGGGTTCAGATTGGGGGGGCTGTTCCTCCCAGCTGCGCCTTTCCGGGTCTCGCTGTCATTGGGGATGGATGGCAAGGGAAGTTTACAAAAATGGACATCAGTTCCAGACAGTGGATGCCCTTCGTGAAGCCATCTTCAACACTTGGAGCAATGTTCCCACTAGGCTCCTGGAAACACTGGCATCAAGCATGCCTAAACGATTGTTTGAAGTCATCAACAAGAATGGTGGAGCTACTCATTACTGAGTCGTTTTTTGACACTTTGATTTCTGTTTTGGGGGGTTTTCGGTTTTTTTTTTTTTTGTTGTTGTTTTTTGAGCTATGGTCTTAAACTTTTGATCAGCTGAAAAAATCATGTTTGAGTGTAAATGCAGTTTTCAGAAAATTCCCTGCTCAAAAGTTCTTGTCTCTTGCACTGATTTCTTCTTTTAACATTGTGAAGCTCTACTTAGAACCTTCTTAAGATCCAATAGTGCAAAATGCAAATTCTTGCAATTTTTTGACTGGTCTTAAGATTTTGATCAGGAGTGTATATATATATACTTGGCATTCCCTAGTCCAGTCTTCTTGAGCTTCTCCACAAGTTGACTTTGCAAGTCAAGTTTTGTTGCCACAAAACTGTTTTGTTTTAATTTAAAAAAATTTTAGTTTTTGAATATTTCTTCAAGCACATCACATCAAGTCAGCATTTCTGGGTCCAAAACCTGAAATGGTGACAGTAGATGTATCCAACGCTGACTTTCATCACAAATTTGTCCTCTGCTTCATGAGGTATTTCACTGACACACACACTTACACAGGCAAAAAATATTTTCGCCTGCCTTTCAGCTGCAAGTGATAAAAAGAAACCTCAGAAAAGAAGACGAGTATGAAAGACAGAAATAACCTTTTCAGACCAAAAAAAATGTCTCTGAAGCCTTACAAAATGGTAAATGTACTGTACTTATATTGTATAGCACCTTTCTATCCATCCAGGACACTCAAAGCGCTTCACACTACATACATTCACATACATTCACCCATGCACACACACATTCACACACTGATGATGGTAAACTACATTGTAGCCACAGCTGCCCTGGGGCACACTGACAGAAATGAGGCTGCCATAGACAGGCGCCACCAGACCCTCTGACCACCATCAAGTAGGCAAAGCGGGTAAGGTGTCTTTGCCCAAGGACACAACGACTGAGTCGACTGGACGGGAATCGAACCGGTGACCTTACAGTTCCAGGTCGACTCCCCTAAGCACTCAACCACAGCCGCCCCAGAAACACACACAGGCAAGGTCTGTTTGTCATTTGCACATAACTGCCTTCAGTTTACAAGAGGTATTGCATCATATAATTACCTATTCACACACATCCTATTCTGTTCTTTACTCCTGGTATAAATCTAGTATACCATATGTGGTCACCGCAAAACAAGATGAATTTTAGAGACTGATGGAAATGATCAAAACGAACCCTAATTGGACATGATCACACATGATTTTAATAAATATGATTCTTTGTTGTTGTTTTTTTTAACCAAAGAACTATTTTTCTGGGTCCTATCTCAAAAATAACACAACAATGACTCCAAGCGTGAGAAAATATTAAACTTTTCTTTCCTTTATTTTTTATTGGTTTAACTTTGATGGGTATCAGCCCTGCAGAATACTAAGGGATTTTATTTAGTTTCCATTTCTTAGTATATTATTAATTGACTTCCTTTTTCTTTTTTCCCCACACATGCTTTGATTTAGCCAAAATTTTACAAGACATGCAAAGAGTCCAAGTGGTCTCTAACAGAAACAGAGAGTTTGAACAGAGTCTTCACAGAGACAGACTTCCTGCTGTGAATTAATCCCCAGACAACCCGGAGAAACAGGTGGAAACTGTTGGACTGTGATAAATGTGTTATTACTACAAGAATATTAAGTGATTTGTTCTCAACGTTTAAACTTTTATGCCTTGTTTGTTTTTTAAAATCAGTCAGGATGTCATGTGAAAGTTCATTTTGTGATATACACAACATAATTTCTAAGAATGGTATGCAAGTGGGGTTTTTTTTACTACTTGAGAAACAGAGTTTTATTGTCTTGCTCGCACACTCAAACACACAAAAAGGGAAAAAAGGAATTGTGTTTTGTATTTATTCTATCATCACCTATCACAGATGAAAAAAGAAAAAGTTACTGGAATTTTATTATAGTCATCTTTGTTCCACACAAAGTGGTCACAGTTTGGATAATGTTCACTCTGTTCAACTAACAACAAATAACCTTGCTTTCCTTTGCTTGTTATGTGCTTTGTTCATTGCCAGTGTTGACTCATCAGATATTAATTGTTCCACTGAGTAATTGCATGCCCCTTTTGCTCCCGCCCACTTCTTTAGATGTCAGCTGATGCGACTCGGGCTGTTGTTGCGCTTTTTCTGAGTGAAGGCCAAACCTCTCAGCCAAGCAAATGATGAGAAACAGGCAAATCCTTTCCAGATGGTCCATCCGATAGCCCCCATTTATCGGCTAAGGAGTCATAAAAAAAAGAAAAAGAAAAGAAAATTTGTGATTTCCTTTCCTACTTAGGCAGCACGACTTGTTCCTGTTGTCCCTTACAGACGAAAATATAAGCTTCATTGCCAAAATATAGCAAAGTTACTACTGCTGCTACTACTACTACTACTACTACTACTACTACTACTACTAAGCAAACAGCAAAATATTTTAACTGCATAAAAAATAAGATAATTCTGCCAATGAACACAATATTTACAAAAAGTTGTTTTTCTTTCCTGGCAGTAACTAGATTAGTTTCAGACATGCTTCCATACATTGTGTAAGAAATACGTGTTTAATATCGGCTGAAATCAGATGAAAACACAAGTGTTAAATAAGATGATCTGTGATAGGAAATAATTGTCATACAACCCAGAATTCTGGAGTGAGTGAGGTTTATTTTGCCACCGGCTGACAAGTCAAAACCACACTGGTTACAACCAGGAAATGGATCAGTATATGGAATCTTCAATACCTGAGTTCGCCCCCTGCTGACCTACGGCTGAATCACAGGCATTCAGACAAAGACCTCACTCTAATGGTTTAAAAACGGTTCACTTATGTGTTGTTATGATTCGGACATGTATCTACTCTATTCCCATTAACGTATAATAGATCAAACATTATAAAAGTGTTATAAAAAGAAAACCCTAATACTCTGGTGTTGTTTCTAATACCAGTACTAGTCTATAAATAACTACATTTCTTCAATTGCATAGTTGTGCATAAAGTTTGTCAAAAAAAATTCCAGAAACAACACGAAAAGAACAAAGAGGTGCAGACCCACAAACTCCTTTTCTTTTCCACTGAGACAAAGAACAGACAGCAGTAGGACATGGTCAGGGGTGTAGCACCAAATTGTGGGCCCTGTACACTCTTGATGTCAGTGGGCCTCTATCCATGCCAGTGCACGAGGTGCATAAAGCAAAAAAAGGGGGTATTCTTTTAAATAAAGAAGCATAACTGGGTTTTAAGCTACAATCAGATCAGATTATATTGATAAGTGGTTCTTTCATTCTCCAGCTGAATTGATACATTTGGCCTACCTGTGTTCAAATACCTAAAACATTTTGCTACATCTGGTTTGTGTACTAATGTTGTGATCCATGACACTATAGCAAATTTTGATTTAAAAACCTTTATTCTTGAACTTTAGACAAACATTTGGTACATGATGTGTGCTCAGTTTAACTGTCTGCACACGTCATAAACTGAACACCAAATGTTTATTTTGTGATGCAATAATAGTCAAACCATATTAACTGAGATTATGTTCACCTTTATCAAACTATGTAGTGTATCAGTCCTTTAAACTCACTAGGAATACAGTTTGATAATCAGCCATAGTTTCATACAGAGACACATGGGCATCAGAACCATTTTAAAAGTGGGGGGGACACACAGGTCAGGGTGGGGGGTCTGGGGGTCCTCCCCCAGAAAATTTTGAACGAAATAGATATGCCATTTCCTGCATTCTGGTGTTTTTTTTACCAGGTTCTTAAACAAACAATTACATACTTGAATAAACACGATTTAATTATTATTTCAGAGACAGATTCTTCATTAATCTACTGTAGTTCTATCATCCTGTTTAAAACTCACTGCTACAGCTGAGATAAGGTTAATTAATGTGACACAGTTTAACAAATCCAGTGACTTTAGGGGTGCCTTTCACTTTCATATTGTTTATTCTTGATTTATTTTAAATTGTAACATGCTGTTGTGCCAAATGACCATTAACTGCATGTTTAAAACTAATAATAACTTTACCCAGTGAACAGGTGCAATATTGATAACCACCAACAGTGAATTTAGAGGGTTATTTCACTTTTTATGATTTAGTGATAGGTCTACTCATAAACAAAAGGAACAGGGTGTAATGCAGCTTTCAGAACATAAAATGACACTGTGTTATGGTGACAAAAAATAAAATTAAAAAAAAACATTTGTCAGTTTTGTCAATCTGCATGTAATTATTAAAGCAAAAATAGGTCTACAGGTTCCTTCCGACCCTGGTACCACCTTAATTTCTACCACTTACTGATTAAAGTAAAAATTTTAATAAGCACATAATTTTTATACTATTCAAAATTTAATAAATTCAGTTTAAACGTGCTGCAGATTATGCCTTTAAATCAGTAATGTATTTCCTAAACTTCACACAACTGTTTAGAATGGACTTGAGTAAACATTTTAGATTTCATTCATAATTTCCCAGCAGCACCTTCATCATCATCATCATCATCATCATCATCACTCACCTGAGCCACAGAACTCTGTCTCTACCTGCTGATGACCCTGACTCTCATCAGCTCCTGCATCACCTGAAGATGGATTAAACATTAAGTTTTTTATTACCAGCTGAAGTCAGACAGCTTTAAACAGTCTCATCATCTGATTATTAAAGTTTTCAGACATGAACCAAGCTTTGTTTTATGCTTAAAATATTCTAATAATAAAAAAATCTACTCTCACAATATGTTAGAATGCAATCGTTTTATACTTTAATAAAAACACCCAATAATCTTCTGATGTGATCATGTTATTCTTGCTGATAATAATATCACCAGCTGATCACTCTGTACTTTAGAAGATGCTTTAAATTTATTAACTGGTGGTGATATGTAAGCTAGCTTTTGAATTAAAAGGCAGAAATCTGTCCAGTGAGCAGCTTCAGTTTAGTGGTGGTTAATGCAGTGAAATGAGTCTGCCAACCACCAATAAAACCAAGGGAAGAACTTATAGCAGTTAGTTCTCAGACTCTGATGTATGAGCCTCCTTCACTTCATGTTTTTTCTGCTAAAAACCACTGCTTTTTGTAGTTCTATCATTTTTAACAATACAAATGCCAAAACAGTGATTGGTCCCTCCATGTTGGATGTTGCAGTTACAACGCAGAGGCACAAGTTGATGATGTAACCCATACTGTCCCAATTCACAATTATTTTGCACGCTTGTGGCCTGTGCACTGAGCATTGGGAC
>NW_013953100.1:23274-24857 GCF_001266775.1 Austrofundulus limnaeus | reverse complement strand
GGGGTACACGTCCCCTTCACTTACTATTGTTGCGACGCCTGCCTTGTTCGCAGTAGTTGTGATCATGAACGAGCTAAAGAAGCACTCAAAACACTGTCTTCCAACACTTCTGATTCATTAAACTGAAACATTGTCATGCAGGACTACTTCCCACGTCACTGGCCTTTTGTTATTTCATAAACTATTTTGGATTTAGTTTGTTGTATGAGTTTGCTCATGGGTCCTACTACGGACAAACGCGCGTTATTCTATCTGTGATCTCTTAAGATTTAATGGCATTTCACCCATTTTAACCTGCAATGCAGAAACTGGAGTTGTTTTCATGGTTCCACAGCAAAGTCTGAAAGCTTGGTATTGAATTGTATCTAGTTTTCTTAGCAGTGTCTTTGAAGCAGAGCCATAAATGATACACCCACAATCAAGAACTGATCTAATTAGCCCAATATAATTTTAAAGCTGTTCTGTCTGTACCTCATTCTTTATCCCTCAAGCGTCTTATATTTTACATTTTTTTACATTTCTCTGTTATTTTCTCTATGTGTCTTTTCCATGTAAGATTTTTATCAAACCAAATCCTTAAGTATTTACAACAATCTGTTTCTATATGATGTCCATATAATTTAAGATTAACATGAGGGTTTGATTTCTTATTTATGAAAAACAACAAATTTTGACTTAGATGATGATAATCTAATTCCCAGGTTTTTATATTAATTCAATTCAATTCAGTTTATTCATATAGCGCCAAGTCACAACATACGTTGCCTCAGGGCACTGTACATGAAAAGAACATTCTCAAAATATTATATAAATCCTCCTCCAATTTTACTCTCATGCATTCTATATTTCACCCTCTCTTCTAAATAATCCCTTCATCTGCAAACAACGATACATCTATATAATAATCAGATTACTAAAAATATCATTAATCATAATATTAAATAACACTGGACTGACATACTACCTAGTATACTGCTATTAGTTTAAAGTTTAGTTTAAAACAAACCACATGTAAGTGTTTCCTTCTTGTCTTTGTTTTCAACTAAACTGAGGCAACACAAGCATGCACAGTCAATTTGCACATGGATCCTTCTCCTTCATGTCCATTCTTGTCCTGTGAGATCTCAGTGCTGCCTTTGATACAATTGACCACAATATTTTATTACGTAGACTTGAACATGATATTGGGATTACAGGAACAGCTCTAAAATGGTTTGAGTCTTATTTAACTGATAGATTTCAATTTGTTAATGTTAATAATGAATATTCTTCTTACACCAGAGTTAGTCATGGAATTCCTCAGGGTTCGGTGCTTGGACCAGTCCTCTTTACTTTGTATATGCTTCCTTTGGGTAAAATTATTAAACTGCATGGGATAAATTTCCATTGCTATGCTGATGATACTCAGTTATATTTATCCATGAAACCTGATGAATTTAACCAGTTACTTAAACTACAAGCATGTCTTACAGACATAAAAACATGGATGACTCAGCTTTCTGCTTCTAAGCTCAGTTAAGACAGAGGTTATGGTTTTTGGACCTGAACAGCTTAGGGATCAACTTTGTAGCCTTTCACCTCCT
>NW_013953100.1:20096-21502 GCF_001266775.1 Austrofundulus limnaeus | reverse complement strand
GTATGTATGTAGGTATGTATGTATGTATGTATGTATGTAGGTATGTATGTATGTATGTATGTATGTAGGTATGTATGTATGTATGTATGTAGGTATGTATGTATGTAAGTAGGTAGTGAAGGGGCAGAGAAGACCACTGTCAAGAAGCAAAAAGATGAGGAGACTCGCTCCAACCAATACAATTGATTGGAACTGCAATTCCCTATACAGTCTATTGAATTTTTCATTAATAAATATGAGACCTCTTAAAAAGTCAAAGATAGCAATGAGGAAATGCTCTGTGCTCACAACATCTTGTTGTATCCAGTCAGTGCTTCCAGGTAAATGAAGTGTTACATTATTTCACTGAAAGTTGTGAAATTACAGTTTTGATTGATGATGCCTCTATTGTCATTGTATGGAGCACAGTTAAATTACTTTAACTATAAATCTGTGAAAATAAAACAAAACCATTTCCAGAACTGTGCAACTGTTCTGTTTCTGAACTTTTCTTATCAGTAATATAAAGTTTGTGTCTTTGTGTCACAACATTTTCCTGTTTTTTTTTTTTTTGCCAATAAAAACAGTCACAGAGCTACACTGGGCTTTACCTTGAGTTTTATTTGAAGCTTCTCAGAAAGTTTTTTTCAGCAGGTTCAAGGTTCAAGACCTGAGTGAAGTTGGCCCCCCCCCCACCTTCTTCAAATCAGACAAAATTGGTATCAAACGTTTGTGCTACGTTTGTGCTGCAAAAATTTTCGTTTGTGCCGCTATCGTTTTAGAGATGTAAAGAAATGTTTCTAAAGGTCATCCAAGGTCAACCAGCCCCCCCCACCTTCTTAAAATCAGACAAAATGGGTGTCAATCAACTCGGCTACGTTTGTGCTCGTTTGTGCAGCAAAAATATTCGTTTGTGCTGCTTTGGCTTTGAAGATATTAATGAAAGTGTAAAGGTGAAAAGGTCAACCAGCCCCCCCACTTTTATGAAATCAAACAAAATTGGTGTCAAACGTTTGTGCTGGTTTGTGCAGCAAAAATATTCGTTTGTGCTGCTTTGGCTTTGAAGATATTAAAAAAAGTTTCTAGAGGTCATCAGAGGTCACCCCCCACACACACAACCCTTCTTCAAATCAGGCAAAATGGGTGTAAATTAACCTGACTATTTTTGTGCTGGTTTACTATGGCTTTGAAGGTAAAAATTGAAATTGAAACTTTTTGATGTCAAGCGTGCTGATTTTGCTTTGAAAATATTCCAGAAACCTTAAATCAGAGAAGCTTCACTTATTTTATTATAACCAACTCATGATCACAAATGTTTGCAAATGACTTTTATTTATCTTGATTATCTGGCTTTACAATTCATAGCACAGAATATTCAACAACATTCTACAATAAAAGATTAATTTGTTTAAAGAACACTACATTCA
>NW_013953100.1:15180-18752 GCF_001266775.1 Austrofundulus limnaeus | reverse complement strand
ATGTGAGGAAGAAGAGGGAGATATCTTTAAAGAGAGACGGATTCACTGCAGCACGGATGAATCTCACATTGGATTTTGGACTCAATCGCAGCTGCTGAATCTCTCTGAAGCTAGAACTCGTCGGCTGGAAAACAGCAGACAAACCGACTGTACATGTTTAGATGTATATATACAAGTTTTTTATGCATATATACTGTACATACATATAAACATCGATCTAATATGTTATTCAGTATTAATCATTATTTATTTGAGTTTGTATATTTATTTAAATATGTATTACTATTACTAAATAATTTATTAATTAAATTATGAACGGTGGTGTGGTTTGTAAAATGCTCATCGTGCATCATTATCAGAATATCCCATTCCTGTTCTATTGTTTTCCCCACTAAGCACATTTAAATATGCTGAACTATGTATCAATGGAAATAAAAAATATTTCAAAAATACAATTGTTTATAAATGTAGCTTTGATAGATGTTTGATTATGGTTTCCAGCAACAAAAAGGCGTGTCATGATCGATTACATGCACGGATGTCTTATTGTGCCTGGCAGACACATAACGCTGAGTGGAGCAGTGGACTGCTCCAAGATGGCCGCCCTAAATCTTGTCAGSAACAATAGGCGAGAGCGGTCCATGAGGCGTCCATCCTTATATTATGTCTATGGTTGTACCTGCCTGTTCATTCTAAATAAGACCTAGTTTGAATTGAATTTCTTCCAGGTTAAAATGAAATTATTCATATTCATAGTTTAGCAACTTATAATTTAAATGAAATACACAGTTTCACCATGAACAGGTGTTCATTGACCTTGGATGACCTCTAGAAACTTTTCTTTTAATATCTTCAAAGCCAAAGCAGCACAAATGAAAAATTTTGCTGCACAAACCAGCACAAACGTAGCCGAGTTGATTGACACCCATTTTGTCTGATTTGAAGAAGGTGGGGGGGTTGGGGGGTGCTGGTTGACCTTGGATAACCTCTAGAAACATTTCTTCATATCTCTAAAATGATAGCGGCACAAACAAAAATTTTTGCTGCACAAACCAGCACAAACGTAACACAAACGTTTGACACCAATTTTGTTTGATTTCATAAAAGTGGGGGGGCTGGTTGACCTTTTGACCTTTACACTTTCATTAATATCTACAAAGCCAGAGCAGCACAAACGAAAATTTTTGCTGCACAAACCAGCACAAACGTAGCCGAGTTGATTGACACCCATTTTGTCTGATTTTAAGAAGGTCGGGGGGCTGGTTGACCTTGGATGACCTTTAGAAACATTTCTTTATATCTCTAAAACAATAGTGGCACAAACGAAAATTTTTGCTGCACAAACCAGCACAAACATAGCACAAACATTTGACACCAATTTTGTTTGATTTCATAAAAGTGGGGGGGCTGGTTGACTTTTTGACCTTTACACTTTCATTAACATCTTCAAAGCCAAAGCAGCACAAACAAAAATTTTTGCTGCACAAACCAGCACAAACGTAGCACAAACGTTTGACACCAATTTTGTTTGATTTCATAAAAGTGGGGGGTTGACCTTTTGACTTTACACTTTCATTAATATCTTCAAAGCCAAAGCAGCACAAACGAAAATTTTTGCTGCACAAACCAGCACAAACGTAGCACAAACGTTTGACACCAATTTTGTTTGATTTCATAAAAGTGGGGGGTTGACCTTTTGACTTTACACTTTCATTAATATCTTCAAAGCCAAAGCAGCACAAATGAAAATTTTTGCTGCACAAACCAGCGCAAAGGTAGCACAAACGTTTGACACCAATTTTGTCTGATTTGAAGAAGGTGGGGGTCCAACTTCACTCAGGTCTATTACCTGGGGAGGTTTTTCTGATCGTGATAAGTCATTTTAGGTGAATTGCAACGAGTCAGCCTTCAGGTCCCCTGCAGTGACACAGATTGACTCAGAAATGAGTATGCATGGATTGTTTGTCCATGTCAGTCATGGAGGTGTTTACAGTCAGGAGGCCTGGGGGTGTGGCTGATGTAGCCGAATTTGACCTTATTAGAAAATTAGGCTTAGTTTACCTACTTTTAAAGTAATTTAAAATAATGTGCGCTTAGGACTTAAAATAGGTTATTAGCTAAATTAGACATCCTCTAAATTGTAGGCTGAACCGTACTTATTTGCTAATGGACAAATGGTATTATCCAATGAATTTGAACAGCAAAGTTTTTGTGCTGCAGTGGCTATGGGGTTATTTTTTCTCGGTTTATAGTCAATCCTTTATTTTTCTTTCGGGACTAATTAGTCCCGAAGGGGGGATTATGTCGTGTCCAAGAGTGGGGGGCCTCTTCTCAGGAATGCACAGATGTGTTACGTCTCTCGGTCTTCCAGCTTCAGAGCTCGGCACATATTACCATATTAGGAAGAGGAATGCCTAAGATATACCATAACAAAATTTATGAGGCCTCTGTTGAACTACACTGTGAAGCCTATAAAGAGCCTTGTACGCCCCTGCTCTTGACCTTTGTTCTTCATCTTCCTTACTTGGTGAATCATTTGGTTTGAAGGCCACAATTTGGTTTTTGGCCATAATCTCCTGGATTGCAAAATAAAGATTCTTGCTGTTCAACCAGCCTGCTTCAGAGTTCTCTCTTCATTGAGCAACAGCAGTTCCACTTCAACTAGAAGACGTGGTTATTTTCACTTCACAGCTGCTCCCTGTTGTAAACCACCCTGTTGCTATGGTAACACATCATAACAAAAAAATAGATTAGTTTTAAGTGGACATTTCATTTAAATATTTTAAAATCTTTTTGCTTTTTATTTAGTATTTTGAGATGCTGTCTCTTTCTTTTACAGTGACGTTTGGTGGCGATTTAAAAGCAGCTGACTGCAAATGCAAATCGCAGGTTTAAGTCCAATCCCGTACCATAATTAGCCACAGGGCTGTCTGGTCGGGATACGCTAGCTTGCTAAGCTGCGTGTAATCGCGTGTCGGCCAGTCCCAGAGTGCATCCTGAGGACTTGGGGCATTTTTGAAAAAGAAGTGGATATTGGTGGAGATGTAGTCTCGAAATGAGTGATGATGAGTGTGAAACAGGCCCGTCTCAGCTCGAGCGGGCGTGCTTGATCTGTTTGGATCAGATTCAGACAATGGAGATAGGTTTTCGGGGCTTTTCGCCTGTTCGAACTCAAAGTGAGTGTACTCTTGTGTCTGGTCAGATTGACTGACCGAAGCGTCAGGCAAGTGGTCTGCAAACCTGTGGCGCAGGCAAACGAAAGCTAAGCTAAACCTTGGTAAAAGAGGGGAGCCGTGTTAGCTTCGAGCTACTTCCGGCGACGACATCCGGTTCGGCTCAACAGTCAAAGACACAGAGTGATGTTGTTAACGTGCAACACAAGGCTGATCTGAACATAAGTGAGTTGAAATTACAGCTTGGACTTAATCAGCTGATGTCTCAGCTCTCGTTGCTGACGAGCGCGGTTGCTACGTTGGCATGAAATTCTCAGACTAAAAGTTCTGTGAGATAACCTAATTCAGAGGATTTGTCTGATTTAATTGATCCAGCCCATAATGATGATAGCTGGGAGG
>NW_013953100.1:10020-13455 GCF_001266775.1 Austrofundulus limnaeus | reverse complement strand
TTAAATTCCAGTGAAATATATTTATGTTTGTGGTTGTAATGTGACAAAATATGGAAAAGTTCAAGGGGTATGAATACTTTTGCAAACAACTGTAATTTAGCCTCTATTGTGGATTTGGGATGTATAAAAAGAATAAGTGAAGGACTCGAAGAGTCTTACTGATACCCTCGTCCCAATAATTGTAATTTTAAGCTTTTGGTACCCAAAGTTAATGAGGAAATTTGGCTGCAAAAAAAGGGTCCAGCAGTCTGATTTGGGTTTTCAGAAATTACAGCAGACTTTGGCCACTGGGATGATTCCTGTACTGCCTTTGGCCTCATTCGTGGCTTATCTGCTGGTGGCACAGAGAGTTCAGCACAAGACGTTGGTGTCTGATGCTATTAGCCTGTTAAGGCATACCATGCACTCATTGTCGGTGAGACGACGTTATTTAATCCGGCCAAGATCACAAGGAATATACACCTCTTTGTGTTCCGTTGACATGCTAATTTCAGCGAAATTGTTTGATGATGACTTGGTTAAGCGGATCAAAGAGATAAATGAACTGGCTAAAGTGTCTGTTGGTCATCCTCACCTAGGTGTTCCTGGGAGGTACAATAACAGCAAGTTCAAGGCTTTCCAGACTGCTAGAGGAAGCGTGAGAGGCCGGCGCCAGATTTGGTGGGGACCGTACTCCCGATGAGGGTCCCAGAGAGGAGCCTACACCAAATTCAAGATGGGAGACACCATGGATCAGAGGGGACAGGCTGGCAAACCCCTGATAGTGAGTGACAAACGGGTCAGTGGTGTAGCAGTTTTCTGACCAAGTCGAGTTTATCAGGCAGACCGCCTGATATCCGGCTTGTATGGAGAGCCTGTCTGGAGAACGAACCCCAGAGATGACTTTCCACCGCTGACTTCCCCTCCTGGTACCCACAAGGCAAAACAAAAAGGGTAAAGGTGAACATTTGTCCTGGTGACACACAGGTGCTCAGACGTAAATTTGATTTTTATCTTTGTATGAGATTTGGTAAACTAAACGATTTTTCTACCTAATTTAACTAGGACCCCCCTCATACAGTAGTTAAATCCACAGCTAAAAGCAAAACTCACTACTCAGTGTTTACTTTATGTTTATCTGTCTGTCAGTGTATTTCTCTGTCATGAGGCTTTTTCATGTATGCATTCAATCTGACAGTACAGCTGCAGTGGCTTACATTAATGACATAGGGGACATAGCCTCAGAAGAGTTGGATAACCTGGCTGCACAAATCTGGAATTGGTGCATGGACAGAAACATTTTTAGTACTCCACAGCATGCGCCCTGGGGAACATAACTCAGTGGCAGACACACTATCTAGAGTGTTTTCAAATGGTTCAGATTGGAAACTAAAACCTGAGATATTTTCTAGAATTTGTTGTCAATTTTTCCTCCCAGACATAGACTTTGTTTGCTAATCAGCACAATTATCAATTTGACAAATTTGTGTCTTGGAGGTTTGAACCTGGGGCCTGTGCATGTGATGCTTTCTCCATTTCCTGGACAAATCATCAGCCATACGTCTTTCCACCTTTCTGCATGTTAAGTAGGGTTTTGATAAAAATCCGGAGGGATAAAGTTCTAAGAGCTATTATTAATGCTCCATTATGGAGAACAGCAGCTTGGTTCCCTCTGTTGATTGATGCTGTTATTGATATTCCTGTTAGGCTTCCACGCTACAATGATGGCTTCACACGACGATAATCACCGCCTGCAAAGTATCAGGAGTGCCCTCAAACATCAGGGACTTCAGGACACAGTCATTGATGTCATCTGTTCCAGCTGGCGACCGGGAACTCAAAACAGTGTTTGAATGCATGGCGCAAATTCCATGCTTGCCAAATTCCATATTTGAAAACTATTAGTTTCCTTGATAGTGTTTGGTAGTATTTGTCGGTTTTGGGGAAAAAAAATCACTTTTAACCACATGAAAACTCATTCTGTGTTACACTTTTGAGACAAGTATCTGAAAAACAGCGTCTGATTTGAAAAGACTTAAAAATCTTTGAGAACTCTAAGTTTCTTCATACCTTGTGTAACTATTTGCTGGATTTACAAGAAGAAAAAACTATTTTCCATTTAAATCATTTTGTGTGATACAAAGCGAATGAAAGCACACTTTTGTGAAAAGAAGTGAAGAAGTGGGTTCAGATTGAAACTGCTGAAAAATATTTGACAACTATTGGTTTCCTTGATGGTGTTTGGTGGTATTTGTTGGTTTTTTGAACAAAATCACTTTTAATCACATATATACTCATTGTGTGTGTTATAGAGTGAAAGGAGCACACTTTTGAGATGAGAACTGAAAAAAGCCTCTGATTTGAAAAGACTTGAAAATATTTGACAGCTTTTAGTTTACTTGACAGTTGTTGGCAGTAGATGTTGGGTATTTGAAAAAAAATCACTTTTATCAACATGGAAACTCATTTTGTGTTCTACAGAATAAACGGAGAACACTTTTGAGACAAGAACTGAAAAAAGCCTCTGATTTGAAAAGACTTAAAAATCTTTGAGAACTCTAAGTTTCTTCATACCTTGTTTAGTTAAACAAGGTATATTTGCAAGGTATATTTGCAAATAGTTATTTGCAGGATTTACATAAATTAAATAAATTTTTTTGGCAACTATTGGTTTCCTTAATAGAGTTTGGTAGTTTTTTTCAGTTTTTTGAAAACAAAAATCACTTTTTTTTTGAACTTTTTATTTTCAATAACTGTTTTACATCGACATGTAAGAATACAAAGACAAGGAACATACCAAATTTAAAAAGTACATGAGAGGGGAGAAAGAAAGAAAAAAAAAGTAAGTGTCGAGGTTACATTATGAATTTAGTTATATTCATCCATCTTGTTTCAAAGGTCTCCATCTTAAGTTGTAGTCGTGATGTTGTTTTTTCCATTATATAGACTTGTTTAATCCTCTCTCGCCACTGTGTAATGGTGGGAGGTTTTGGCCTTAACCAATTATACGTTATACACTTTTTAGCAATCAGAAGCAAAACTCTGATCAGGTATTTATTCTCTTTATTGATCATGTCAGTGGGTATTATTCCTAGAATATAGACAGATATATCCAGATCTAATTGAATGCCTACAATACTTTTTATATCTGTTTGGACATTTTTCCAGAACTCGACCACCTTCGGGCAATCCCAGAATATATGGTAAATGGTAAATGGTACTGAACTTATAGAGCGCTTTTCAAGTCCCTCCGGACCCCCAAAGCGCTTTACGCTAACAGACATTCACCCATTCACACTCACATTCACACACTGATGATGGCAAACTACACTGTAGCCACAGCTGCCCTGGGGCACACTGACAGAGGTGGGGCTGCCATGCATCAGCGCCACCGGACCCTCATGATATAAGCATTTCATATGGGTTAACATAGATAATTAGTGAATAGTTTTAGAT
>NW_013953100.1:7646-9289 GCF_001266775.1 Austrofundulus limnaeus | reverse complement strand
GGTGATGTGGGATTTTGATCATCAGCCATGACTGGAAGTTTAGAGTGTGTTATATGCAATTAATGTGTCAAAACTTTTATTGTAGTTAATTGAGAAGTTAAAAAATAGCTTTTAGTGGCTTTAAAATACTGTCTGCAAAAGATTTTTAATTATTAAGGAGCGTTCGCTTACCCTGTATAATTAAGTTTATTTACAAAACAAATATTTTGTGAACCAGCTAGATTTCTAAACAATTTTACATATAAAAGAAATAGACCTAATTTGCAAAATGTTGACACACTGTAATAAATCTTTTTGCATCAAAACCTTTGTTCAACTTATTTATTTTACCTCTGTAAAATATTTTGATATGGTTTAAATCTAATGTGAACAGATCTGTCGTTTCAGAGCTGCATTCTGTTAAAAATCAGTATTTTTTACTGTTTTTAATTTCATCAAAAGCAAGCTCTTACTTTTGAAAGTACCTATATTTTAGGTTAACCTGTTACAGAATCTTCTATTACAACACTATAGTTTAAATAAAGTGTCCACCTTTGTGAAAGACTTCTATTAAACAGCTTGTAAAAACAGATTGATTGTAATAAAGTTAAACCTGTTTATATAGGATTTTTGTAGAAATAAACCTTTTTTAATTGAAATTGGTTTTATAAAAATGCATTTGTTTTTAWGCTTTATTTTATTTTGAATAAACAGAGTTTAATAACTGTGTTTTATTCGTTTTTGGCTGGAAAAATGAGAAAAGAAATGTGTTCTTTGGTGAAAATGGCTCTAAGAGTGTAATACCTTAAATCGACCAGCAGATGTCGCCGTTGCGAAGGATGACACGTCAGCCTTACTCACCTCTGATTGACAGCAGCAGCTTGTGCCCTGTCCACTGACGGAGCGTCTAACAGGAAGTCCCGCCTTCCAAGCGTTCCTTCAGTATAAAAACGGTGGTCCATTTTTACAGTGTAAAAGTCATCAAATTTAACAAATGAAACACTTTTGACACTAAATTACCGTATTTAAACCGTAGTTTACAATACAGCGTTTCAAAAATCGACAAGCAATAGCTTCTCGCTATGCTAGCGATACAGCTTAGCTTTAAGCTGACGGGTCTGGACCGGAAGTTCCGTGTTCACCCTCAATTTCCGTCCGTCCTAACGGCCCGGCTGTTAAACTGCCCGAAATAGCGTTTGAAGCCACCCAAAATTCTCTGACGCGGTTCAAACGACAGATCGCAGTTTAATCGGCCGCTCAAAGTGCCGAAAACGACTTTGTCGCCGTATATCGAGACGTACCGTTCGGTTTTTTCCGTCCGGAAGTGTTTGAAGCTAACTTTGTTAGCGTGTGTCACCCTCAAACTCTTCCCCGTATTTCGTTTATTAATTTAGGAGTTCTTAAACTCATAAATGTTAGCGAAAATACGAAAATAAGATGTAAACTGAGTTCACAGATTAGATCTTATTGATAAAATAGCGTTTCGCTATTTTTTAGAGCTAAGTTTTATTTTCCCTTCAGGAAGTGACGTCATTACCTTTAAAAACCGTGAAATGTTTGTTTTTCATCAGTTTCAAATGCTACAGACATATTTTACGACCCGAAATGACAGAATAACAACAAATTCTGCAGCTTTTTGCCATAATCTGAACACAGGTTTTATA
>NW_013953100.1:4523-5859 GCF_001266775.1 Austrofundulus limnaeus | reverse complement strand
TTACTGATGTTTCAGTAAAATAAAAACAGTGATTTATAAACACAATGAAAATGAAAAACATGGTGATGATTTTCTGTGCTTCATTAGTCTATTTCAGGCACGATAAAAGAATAGAAGTGATTCTATATTCTTTGTGACATGTCGTTATTATGATTAACAAATGCTTTAAACATCCTGAATCATGAAATGACCCATCATGGCCTAAAATAAGAGTCCAGCGTTGGTGCCTTTCTCTCAGGCCTGTRCAAGACCTGCTTTGAGGCAGTAACTCCTGTTTCTTCACTCGAGGTGACCCCTACATGGGGCTGTGCTGTACCTGACACCTCTTTGACAAGAAAAACATGCTACACTGGACAAAACCTTAACCAAAAATGAAAAACGGAAACATAATATAAACACACTTATTGGAACAAGAACCCAAAAACACTGACTAAAACATGAACAAACGTCTTCCAAGAATCCCACCATCAGAGAGCTGTGGCCTTCTCTCCGATGAACAAGCACTGTGTGCATCAACAACCTTCTAGTAGTTGTCTAAAGCCCTAAAGACTAAAACTACACTCTATTGAACACGATTTTCTTGTAATCTAATATGTTGTTTCATAACTAGCGTATTTTTTTCTTCTTTTTTTCTCCCTTTCTCTCTTTTTTTTGTTTGTTTACGAAAACGGATATCACACTCAATTCTTTGCAAATTATGACAATTACTCTCTCTATAGAGATGCATATATCTACTTACTTATTTTAACCATTGTCACAGTCTCTACTGATTTCTCACTCCAGGAGTGCCCTCAGATCCGCCTCTGTGATCTCCGACTGTCTCTTTTTGCCCCGTGTCTGGTCCCCTTCGCCGTCTCCGTCATCACGTGGTGGATTCTGTCCATTCTGTCCTCCTTCACCTTGATGTCCATCTCCTTCAGCATAGGCGCCGCTTCTTCCACTGAGTTGAATATCTTTGTTCCCGTGTCCARAAACACTTTGAGTTGGGCCGGATAGGGGGACTGTGCCTTCACATTCCTCTCCTTAAGCTGTTTGATGACTTCTCTCACCTGCTTCCTTTTCTTTTGGACCTCTGTTGTGTAGTCTTGGTTGAAATAAACAGTTTGTCCTTCGTAGCAGATCTTCTGTTTCCAGGCCTGCTTTATCACTTGTTCCTTCGTTTTATAGTCCAAGAAGCGTACGATGATCGCTCTCGGGGGGGCCGAGCTGTCCTTTGGTTTAGTCACCAGTGAGCGGTGAGCTCTTTCAATACTCAAGTCCATCCCGGCTGCGATTTGGATCTGAGATTTAATAAATTTTGTTATGAAGTCGATGGTGTCGCTTTTTTCTGCTCCCT
>NW_013953100.1:0-4422 GCF_001266775.1 Austrofundulus limnaeus | reverse complement strand
CTCTTTCGGCGGGTCTGAGTGCTCCGCTTCATGGCTCTGTGCTTTCGCCATTCCGGTACTCTTTTCTTTCGCGCTTTTCTCTTCTGTATTTTTTCCTTTCTTAACCATATTTTCCATGAGTGTTCTATATTACTTTAAGAGCGAATTTTCTTTATGTTTTATAGTTTTTACCTTGTTTGAACGCTTGTTTTAATCGTGTTCTGTAGAGCAATCTTTTCTCCTGCCTTTTACAACATGGCGCCACCCGGAAGTCCCAAAAATCACTTTTAACCACATGAATACTCATTGTGTGTTTTATAGAGCAAGAGGAGCACATTTTGAGATGAGAACTGAAAAAAAGCCTCTGATTTCAAAGACTTGAAAATATTTGACAGCTTTTAGTTTCCTTGACAGTTGTTGGCAGTTGATGTCGGTATTTTGAAAAAATCACTTTTATGTACAGGGAAACTCATTTTGTTGTTATAAGAGGGAACGGAGAACACTTTTGAGACAAGAACTGAAAAAAAGCCTCTGATTTGAAAAGACTTAAAAAGCTTTGATAACTCTAAGTTTCTTCATACCTTGTTTAACTATTTACAGGATTTACAAGAAGAAAAACATTACTTCCCATATAAATTATTTTGTGTGATACAAAGCGAATGTAAGCAAACTTTTGTGAAAAGAAGTGAAGAAGTGGGTTAATATTTGAAATTGCCGAAATATTTTTGGCAACTATTGGTTTCCTTGATGGTGTTTGGTAGTATTTGTCAGGTTTTTTGAACTAAACAATTTTATCAACATAAATACTCATTGTGTGTTTTATAGAGTGAAAGGAGCACGCTTTTGAAACAAGAACTGAAAAAAAAACTTATTTGAAAAGACTTGAAAATATTTGACAGCTTTAAGTTTCCTTGACAGTTGTTGGCAGTAGATTTTGGTTGTTTGAAAAAAAATCACTTTTATCAACATCGAAACTCATTTTGGGTTCTGCAGAACAAACGGAGCACACTTTTAAGACCAGAACTAAAAAAACGCCTCTAATTTGAAAAGACTTAAAAATTTTGAGAACTCTAAGTTTCTTCATACCTTGTTTTTAACTATTTGCAGGATTTACAAGTAGAAAAACACTATTTTCCATATAAATCATTTTGTGTGATACAAAGCGAAAGCACACTTTTGTGAAAAGAAGTGAAGAAGTGGGTTCATATTTGAAATTGCCAAATTTTTTTTTTTGGCAACTATTGGTTTCCTTAAAAGTGTTTGGTAGTTTTTGTCAGTTTTTTGAAAACAAAAATCACTTTTAACCACATGAATACTCATTGTGTGTTTTATAGAGCAAAAGGAGCACACTTTAGAGATGAGAACTGAAAAAAAGCCTCAGATTTGAAAAGACTTGAAAATATTTGACTACTTTTGGTTTCCTTGACAGATGTTGGCAGTAGATTTCGGTTGTTTGAAACAATCACTTTTATCAACAGGGAAACTCATTTTGTTGTTATAAGAGAGAACGGAGCACACTTTTGAGACAACTGAAACAAAGCCTCTGGTTTGAAAATACTTAAAAATCTTTGTTAATCTTCATACTTTTTGTACCTATTTGTAGGATTTACAAAGATTTACAAGAATACTATATCTGTGTTTTTTAGACTGAATGGAGCACACTTTTGAGACAAGAACTGAAAAACAGCATCTGATTTGAAAAGACTTGTAAATATTTGACAGCTTTTAGTTTCCTTGACAGTTGTTGGCAGTAGATGTCGGGTATTTGTAATAAAATCACTTTTATCAACATGGGAACACAATTTAGAAAAAAACGGAAAAAAAGCCTCTGATTTGAAAAGACTTAAAAATCTTTGAGAACTCTAAGTTTCTTCATACCTTGTTTAACTATTTGCAGGATTTACAAGAAGAAAAAAACTATTTTCCATATAAATTATTTTGTGTGATACAAAGAGAATGAAAGCACACTTTTGTGAAAAGAAGTGAAGAAGTGGGTTCACATTTGAAATAGCCGAAATGTTTTAGGCAACTATTGGTTTCCTTCATAGAGTTTGGTAGTTTTTTTCAGTTTTTTGAAAAAAAAAATCACTTTTAACCTCATTGTGTGTTTTATAGAGCAAAAGGAGCACATTTTGAGATGAGAACTGAAAAAAAGCCTCGGATTTCAAAGATTTGAAAATATTTGACAGCTTTTAGTTTCCTTGACAGTTGTTGGCAGTAGATGTCGGTATTTTTAAAAAATCACTTTTATGTACAGGGAAACTCTTTGTGTTGTTAAAAGAGAGAACGGAGCACACTTTTGAGACAACTGAAAAAAAAGCCTCTGATTTGAAAAGACTTAAAAAGCTTTGATAACTCTTAAGTTTCTTCATACCTTTTTTTAACTATTTGCAGGATTTACAAGAAGAAAAACACTATTTCCCATATAAATTATTTTGTGTGTTACAAAGTGAATGAAAGCACACTTTTGTGAAAAGAAGTGAAGAAGTGGGTTCATATTTCAAATTGCCGAAAATTTTTTGGCAACTATTGGTTTACTTGATGGTGTTTGGTAGTATTTGTCAGGTTTTTTGAACTAAATCACTTTTAACCACAAGACTACTCGTTCTGTTTTTTTTAGAGTGAATGGAGCACACTTTTGAGAAAAAGAACTAAAAAAAAACTCTGATTTGAAAAGACTTAAATATTTGACAGCTTTTAGTTTCCTTGACAGTTGTTGGCAGTAGATGTCGGTATTTTGAAAAAATCACTTTTATCACCAGGGAAACTCATCTTGTTGTTATAAGAGAGAACGGAGCACACGTTTGAGACAACTGAAAAAAAGCCTCTGATTTGAAAAGACTTAGAAATCTTTGAGAACTCTAAACTTCTTCATACCTTGTTTAACTATTTGCAGGATTTACAAGAAGAAAAAAACTATTTTCCATATAAATTATTTTGTGTGATACAAAGCGAATGAAAGCACACTTTTGTGAAAAGAAGTGAAGAAGTGGGTTCATATTTGAAATTGCCAAAAAAATTTGGGCAACTATTTGTTTACTTGATGGTGTTTGGTGGTATTCGTCAGGTTTTTTGAACTAAATCACTTTTAACCACAAGACTACTCGTTCTCTGTTTTTTCTTAGAGTGAATGGAGCACACTTTTGAGAAAAAGAACTGAAAAAAAAACTCTGACTTGAAAAGACTTGAAAATATTTGACAGCTTTTAGTTTCCTTGACAGTTGTTGGCAGTAGATGTCGGTATTTGAAAAAAAAATCACTTTTATCAACATGGAAACTCATTTTGGGTACTGCAGAACAAACGGAGAACAATTTTGAGACAAGAACTGAATAAAAGCCTCTGATTTGAAAAGACTTAAAAATCTTTGAGAACTCTTAAGTTTCTTCATATCTTGTTTAACTATTTGCAGGATTTACAAGAAGGAAAAAACAATTTTCCATGTAAATTATTTTGTGTGATACAAAGCGAATGAAAGCACACTTTTGTGAAAAGAAGTGAAGAAGTGGGTTCATATTTGAAATTACCGAAATTTTTTTTGGCAGCTATTGGTTTACTTGTTGGTGTTTGGTGGTATTTGTCAGGTTTTTTGAACTAAATCACTTTTATCAACATAAATACTCATTGTATGTTTTATAGAGCGAAAGGAACACAATTTTGAGACAAGAACTGAAAAAAAAACTCTGATTTGAAAAGACTTAAATATTTGACAGCTTTTAGTTTCCTTGACAGTTGTTGGCAGTAGATGTCGGTATTTGAAAAAAAAAATCACTTTTATCAACATGGAAACTCATTTTGGGTTCTGCAGAACAAACGGAGAACACTTTTGAGACAAGAACTGAAAAAAAGGCTCTGATTTGAAAAGACTTAAAAATCTTTGAGAACTCTAACTTTCTTCGTACCTTGTTTTAACTATTTGCAGGATTTACAAGAAGAAAAAAACTATTTTCCATATAAATTATTTTGTGTGTTACAAAGCGAATGAAAGCAAACTTTTGTGAAAAGAAGTGAAGAAGTGGGTTCATATTTGAAACAGCCTAAAAATAGTTGACAACTCTTAGTTTCCTTGATCGTGTTTGGTCAGTATTTTGAAAAAAATCACTTTTAACCACAAGAATGCTATATCTGTTTTTTAGAGTGAATGGAGCACACTTTTGAGACAACTGAAAAAAGCCTCTAATTTGAAAAGACTTAAAATTTTTGAGAACTCTAAGTTTCTTCATACCTTGTTACGAAAATTTTTGCTGCACAAACCAGCACAAACATAGCACAAACGTTTGACACAAATTTTGTCTGATTTGAAGAAGGCCCGGGGGGGGGGGGGGGGGGGGGGGGGGGGNCTCAAAATTATATTACTGATGTTTCAGTAAAAATAAAACAGTGATTTACAAAAACACAATGAAAACATGGTGATTTCTGTGCTTCATTCAGTCTATTTCAGGCAC
>NW_013953099.1:237883-238753 GCF_001266775.1 Austrofundulus limnaeus | reverse complement strand
ACTGTATATACTGTATATACTGTATATAAATACATACATACGTATATTTACCAGGGATTCCAATAAACAGGCAGTTACAGAAGTCAAGTTTCTCTGCATCAGCAAAAGTGAGAGAGGGGTGAAGAAATATTACAAAGATGAAAGAATTCTGACACCAAGGTTGTTTTTCAAACTGAGTTTTAATCCAGACGCACCCACATGAAGAGCATTATTGTTCACATATATGATGAAAATGACATTCAAAGTAGCTGCAAGCAATAAAAATACACGTTTCGTTAAAACTTTAGACCCATAAAAACATTTGTGTTAGTTTACAAAAATACAGATTAGATTATAAATGAGTGCATGAATAAAGTGGTTCCACCACCTGCAGTAAAATCTGCTGCTTCTGTCCCAACAACCCATTTTTAGTTTCCAACACGACCAGTTTGAACCAGATCATTTAAGGCTCAACACGAGTGCAGCATGCCTGCTGCGTAAAGCTTTTTTTTTTTAAATGAAATCAAGAAAGTTACACAAGAGTACTGATGACCAGAAGTGCATTTTGAATCTATCTCAGTGTGTTCAGGTCAAACACACTGACAGGAACTGCAAATAGTGCATTATCAAAGCTTCTGAGCTGGTTGCAACACGAGTTCTACAATCAGCCTTTATCCACATCTCTGACTTTTCTTCTTTATAAATCTGAATTATTTTCTCAGATTCCACTCAGCAGATGTAGTGCAATTACCTAAAACTGTATTTTTAATTTAAAATGAGACAAAACTTAAAACTGTTTGGTTAACTTTTTACCAGAGCTGAGTCATTTTCTGTAACAGCTGCTCAGAATGTGACCTGATGATAAGGTTGGGCATAATCGTATCGTGTGCG
>NW_013953099.1:235894-236883 GCF_001266775.1 Austrofundulus limnaeus | reverse complement strand
GAAGAAACCTTGGTAATTTACTCTTATAACTTTGTTATGAGAAGATGTAGGGTAAGTTATTTGAATAAATAACACATCCCTTACACTCTGATGATCACACGTGAGTTTCTACGGTTTTCTGTCAGACATGAGAAGTTATGAAGATCCTTCAGCCCCACTTTGAAATATGGAGATATAAACTATCATTGATGTCTACAGAAGCTCTCTTTGCATTTTGGGGAGATTTGAGAGAAAACTAAGTCTTGGGAGACCCTCTGGGTGAAAGGAAGTTAAAATACTGATGCTTTGATGTATAATTTGTGTTTGTAGCTAAAAGAAGAGTGGGCATAAGAAGATTTTTTAACATTTTACAATTCAGTAGTTAGATTGTGACACTATCAACTGCTGTAGAAATAAAACTGTAAAAAATCTTCAGTTTATTTATGTAGCACCAAGTCACAACAACCATCTCAGAGCACTGTACACATAAAATCTTAAATCTGAAATGAACTGTGTAAAAACCATCAAGGCTAATCATATATCATATTACCTTATATAATTTAAGGACACCAGGCAATCAGGAGGATCTGCTGTAGCTGCAGCACCGAGGCAGGTGGGAGCTCCAATCAAGGCAGGCAGGAGCTCTGATCATGTCAGGAACCAGTCTCCTCAAGAGGAGTTGGACACTCTTCCACTCTGGAATTGCCCATGCTGAGATGCGCCGAACAGGAGTGGGCTTACTTATTGCACCCCATCTTGGTGCCTGTACGTTGGGGTTTACCCCGGTGAATGAGGGGGGTAGCCTCCCTCTGCCTACGGGTGGGGGGACGAGTCCTGACTTTTGTTTGTGCCTATGCGCCTAACAGCAGTTCAGATTACCCAACCTTTCTGCAGTCCTTGGAGGGGGTGCTGGAGTGCGCTCCTAACAGGGACTCCCTCATTTGGCTGGGAGACTTCACCGCTCACGTGGATAATGACAGAGACCTGGAGAGGCATGGTTGGGAGAACGG
>NW_013953099.1:228855-231999 GCF_001266775.1 Austrofundulus limnaeus | reverse complement strand
TTAGTCTTAACATCAGAACTGACGTTTTACTGTTTATATATATAGGTAATCTGAGTTTTAATGTGAAAGAAATTCGGACGCGAGTTTTTACCTCATTTTAACTTAGACGCTTGTTATAAATAACCCACAATCAGGTGTAATTTATGATTTTGTTCAATTGTGTAAATAAATGATTGCATAATCTTTTATGAATCAACTTGAACAGTCTGAGTTCCCTCATTGTGTCACTTCACTTTGCACAGACAAATGTTAGAGTAGTGAGAAGAAACCTTGGTAAAATTTACTCTTATAACTTTGTTATGAGAAGATGTGGGAAAGTTATTTGAATAAATAACACACCCCTACAGTTTATTTATACAGAGACAATGTACAACATTTCTTTAACCTTTTGCAAGGAGAGATGCATGGTACCAGGTTATAGCAAAGAATGCTAATTTCCACCTGAAGTCTCTGAACAGGTTGATGTAATCAATTAAAGATAACTGAAACTAATATGACATGGAAAAGCAAATAAATGAATAGTTTGGCATAACAATACAATAAACGTAGTTTGTTGTTCTTTTATTATTTCCAGTTTTGGGTATTTGTAATTACAGTTTTTGTTCACAGAAGTAAGTATCAACAAGCAAATAAAGTTTTTACTATTTAGACATGGTGACTTTAAACTTGAGACACTTGGATTTTAAAAATGATTTTAAATGTCCCCCTTCAAATTAAAGATATAAATTTGACTTTTTAGAGAAGAGCACAAATAGCCTGAAGGTGTCACAGTAATTATTTGTGAAAGGGACATGAGCCTGGGGACCTTGGGTTGGCCTCTCTGATCTCAGGTGCTGAGGTCACCGAAGTGATTAAAAAACTCCTCAATGGCAAGGCTGCGGTGGTGGATCAGATTTGCCTGGAGTTCCTTAAGGCTCTAGATGTTGTGGGGTTTTGTTGGTTTACGCGACTCTACGTATTGTGTAGATGACTATTTAGGGGTCCTGGAGAGGAGGGTCCATCAGATAGTCACATCTCGGATTCAGGAAGAGCAGTGTGGTTTTCATCCTGTTTGCGGACCAGCTCTACACCCTCAGCAGGATCCTGGAGGGTGCATGGGAGTTCGCTCAACCAGTCTACATGTGTTTTGTGGACTTGGAGAAGGTGTTTGTCTGTATACCTGGGCGAGTCTTGTGGGGAGGATTCTGTATTCCTGTGGGGAGTATGTGGGATACCAAGCCCTTTGATATGGGCTGTAAGGTCCCTGTACGACCGGTGTGAGAGTTTGGTCCACATTGCTGGTAGTAAGTCGGACTCATTTTCAGTGAGAGTTGGACTCCGCCAAAATTGCCCTTTGTCACCAATTCATAATTGTTCATAATATTTATGGAAAGAATTTCTAGGCTCAGCCAATGGCATAATCATTATCCTAAAAGTGTGTGGGGGGGAGACACATTTTTAAAGGTCTTGTTTTTCCTGCTTCTGTTGAAATAAGCGTGTGTGTGTGTGTGGGGGGGGGGCAGAGGGCACAGATATGTGGGAAGTGGGGGGTGACATGTCCCACCCTGTATCTATGGCGGTTACGCCCATGGGCGCAGCCAAGGTGTTGGAGTGATCCATTTTGGTGACCTTATGATCGCTTCTCTTTGGCTTCATCAGATCGTGATCTCCAGGAGCAGTTTGCAGAGGAGTGTGAAGCAGCCAGGATGAGGATCAATGCCTCCAAATCCGAGACCATGGTCCTGAGTTGGAAAAGGGTAGAGTGCCTCCTCTGGGTTGGGGAAGGGGAGGAGATTAAGTATCTTGGGGTCTTGTTCACAAATGAGGGAGGAATGGAGTGGGTGATCGATAGGCGGATTAGTGCTGATCACAAAATTTCATCAAGTAATCGAACAAGTTGACATCATGAAGACCTATTTTGTGAATTAAATCTGGAACCACAAGACCCAAGACATGTCAACTAGAAAATTATGAAAGATCCTAAATCCTCAGTCCTCATCTAAATATTATGGCTAAATTAATGCAGCTTGGTTAGGAACAGATTTTTCTCATCAGTTGATGTGACTTCTCTAAATGTAACCTAATCTTCTTTCAGCCACTGAATGCTATGCACTGCTTTGCCAATATTCATTAAAAGAGCAACTAAAATCCCCAACAAGTCGTGGATATTCCATTTCATTGGATTTTCCTGTGATGTGACTCTTGCATGTTGTTAAAAAGCAAATGTGTTAGTTCTGAAAGTTTAAGTGTTCTTATCGGTTGTCCTATCCCAATTATATTAAACACAGTGTGATAGGAGCCTCAAATCCAGGCCACTAAATCCTAATCTAGACGGAAGCAAGTGCAAATGTCTAAAGAAGGAAAAACTGCAGTTAACGAGTGTGTTCGAGATGTAATCCACCGCAAGCTTCTCGGATGAACAAACTTCTTGAATGAAAAAAGGGAAGAATGTGGTTAAAGTCTGGACAAATTCTCCTCACAATCAGCTTAAACAATTCTTTCGTCACTGTTCAGGTAAGACCTTTGAGTTAGAAAAAGTTTGAAACCTTGAAACGGAGAGCTGGCATCAAATCGCTTCTGATTTATTGAGGAAGTGCCTAGCGACAAATAAATATGAAGCATAAACCAGAAAGTGTATGGTCATCAGCTGCTAGAGGAGGTATGACATCTTATGTTCAGTTCCTATGATATCCAGCAACATCCAACTTTTAATAAATTTGAATTATTTCCTTTTCACACAGCATCAGAATTAGACCTGGACTAAATCAAACTACTGCTCAACTAAACTATAATTATTTGAGCACAAGAACCACATAATCAGTTCATCAACATGTTTTAAAAAAATCTGTAAAAAGCAGAATCACAGGTGTGAAAAGTTCAAAAAATGAAATGAAAAACCTCAGAAATGTTGTCAGTCCAACAAATCCATCAGTTGATCATAGATTCTTTTCTCAGGGGTTTTTGTCACAAATTACACAGTTATGGCAATATTTATTTAACAAAGACAGAAATACTTGGTCCAAGAATGAAGGTACTCCRTGAGATGATCAGCTGAGTTTTATTGCAACAACAGGAAACTCAGAGAACAACCTTCCCTGTCTCTGTGCCTCTGCTTCTCTGTCACTCCAATCAGTCCACTGTTCACTGTTGAACACTGTTGATGAG
>NW_013953099.1:226082-227855 GCF_001266775.1 Austrofundulus limnaeus | reverse complement strand
CAATACTTTTTCCCTGTGCCATTCCACATGATTACAAATAACTTAATTTCTGGACATTTATGGTTTGATTTCTTTGTATGTATGGATCACTTGGGTTGTTACCAACATCTGGTGAAAATTTCATGTCATTAGCACCTCTAGTAATATATTTACTGAGAAAAATGTTGACGTGTTCAATACTTATTTTACCCGCTGTATATATTAACAAACACCATTCTGTCATCTTTGCAAGATTTGATACAAGGTCAATGGAAAAAACACAGATAAATACAAGTGATATCTAAGAATGATTGTTGTTAGCAAATCTTGTTCTGACTTTAATCATTCTATCTGCAGATGAACAGCATGTCATGAAAACTTAGGTCATTAAAGGACGTCATGAATTACTGGCTTAAACATAAAAGTATTAGTTCCATTACAACACAATAATGGTAGACAATAATGACTGAATGTTTATGAATTACAGACTCTTATTGTAAATAAATGAAGTAAACGTGAGGCACAGAAGGCACACAGGCAGTGCTGCACTTCTGATGCTGCAGCATTTACAAATAGGCATAAGTTAAATCAAGGGGCTTTGTCAGAACTTAGACACTAATTTTAAACAGTTAATGTTAAGAAACTAGTCGCTGTGCATCAACAAAATGTTTCAGTCACAGAGGACGTTGATATGCTTTTGACCTTGCGTGTCGTTACGTCTTATCTGCTGTAGGAATCATCACAGCTGTTCTGAATTCGTCTGCTGCTCCAACACTTCTCAGGGAGAATGAAATGCCCCTTGCATAATTCACATGTATTTCATGGCCTCGTGTTTGCATTTACATGTGACTAAAATAGAGTACGTTCGACAGTTTCCAGTTGACTGAGGTTTTTTGGATGGTATTTTAGGTGTGTTTGAGGAGAACATGCCAGTGGAACTACCACTATGATGCCATGTCCACTGGAAGGGTGGAGCCACAGCCCAGAAAAGATGAGATGGGATTCCCTTAAGAACAAAGTCAGTGTTTTGTTCACCGTGATCCAATGCACCCAGATTTCTGACATTATGTTGAATATCAAGAAGATATTGTACACTAGCAGAGATTTCATGTTGATTATAACAAAACGTGAACAAAAAGTGAAACAACTGAGCAGCCACACACACACTGGCACCATTAAATTGTTTATTTTTTAATGGTGCCAGTGTGTGTGGCTGCTCAGAAATGTAAAGTAGGGTGTTTGTTCTGTGAGCTGCTCAGAAACCAGCGTGGCTGTGGTCATGCTGGAGCTAACATAAGCTCTGAGGAGCCGGCGTTGGCTGTGAGACCACTAATCTCTCCTGGGCAGTGGCTGGCATGCTGGGTGCTGCTGAACGGAGGGCCAACATCCTGAAATAAGATGTCCTCCTCTTCCTTCATCTGAAAAACCTTCTCTGATATTGTCACGGGACTGTCAGTGTGTCTGTGTTTGACAACGGAGAGCTGTGGGGGAAGTGGCTTACAGGAGATCTCTCTGGTGGTCTCTCTGTCTGTCAAACGAATGTGTCGAGAACATTTGTCCACTCTTATCAAACCAAATTTATCTCTTTCTCTACAAAACTGACTGAGCTGTAGCCATTTTTGTGTCGGCAAAGTTTGATTTATTATGGTGGCCATCTTAAAAAGGGCTGACTTCAAAGGTGAATGAATGGTAGATTTTGGTCCAATCACTACTTCCTGAGAATTTCTTTCAAATCTGCCCAGTGACTCATGATATATTTCACTAACAGACAGACAAGGCTGATGTCATTAATAA
>NW_013953099.1:219262-225082 GCF_001266775.1 Austrofundulus limnaeus | reverse complement strand
TAAATTGTAAATGCACTTCTACCTTACTCAGTAAAACTTCTTCAGTCACAAGTCAATATGCTCCTTAATTCAGGCTATTACAATTCATCCTGTTTGGTTTTAATTTAATTTACATTAAACGACAGAAAGCTGTTCAAAACAATCTTTATTATAACAAAAAGTGCATCATTTTAATACCAAAAAATAAAAATAAAAATACAATAAAATACATTCAAATAGAACCCTCCAACAAATTATTGTCTTATTTGTTGACTTATAGCCTTTATGCCAAAGCCTTAAGAAGATGATGCAATTTACAGTCTTGAAATACCTTGAAATGCCTTTGCCATACCTTAAATTCCTGAATTGCACAAAAAATGCCACAAATGGTTTGTAAATACTACTTTTCCACAAATATAACTTCTCAGTAAAACCATGAACAAGAATCTCTCCCTGAAAACCTCATACAGCAACAAGCCTTTGGTGTTTCACTGTGACCATATTTTGATAAAACAAGAACCATTGCAATCATGAAATGAAAAGCTCAAAAAAATCAAAAAATAAAAGACAACCAAGACGTTGCATTGTATTAACTTTGAAAAAAGTGCCCAAGTCAGGAAATAAAAAAGGAAAATTATTGTTATGAATTTTGCCAATTTAAATGATCACATTTTCAAAAGGAACAGCGATGCAAACGTTACAGCAATTTTATCCTTAGAACCAACGATTTTACATTTTCAATTTTTTTTTCCATTCTTCTCAAATGTGTTGAAATACACATGCACTGATGGCCTTTCATGTTCAGTCAGTATTGAGCTTGATGTTCAGACTGTACACTTTTCGTGTCAGTGCCTTTACTTCGATCTCCATAAAGATTTTCTGAAGTGCATCAAATGTGTGCTTTAACTCACTTGAGTAGCTCAAGTTTAGCGCGTAAATRAGTCCAAAGAGCATGGCACAACCATGTGCGAGTGACGGCAGCTCGTTGAGTACTTCCACACCTTCAATGACAATCCCAATGTCACATGGTGGATAGAGAGGATCCTCGTCTTCCCTGATGACAAACACTGCCATGGTACACCTCTCCAGCTCTTTTTCGGCTTCATCTTTTTGACAAATCTAAAGAGATGGCACATCAATATCTGGTGTTATTATAATAAAATCTATACAATTGTTAATAAAAATAAATAAATAAAAAATGTATCAATATGTATCCACAGTCTTATTGTAGTCATAGACCATGTGTGACCATTTTTTTTTCATTTCACTTTTTTTAGGAACACGTAAAGATTTCTTCAGAAAATTATATTAGTTGTCTGGTAAAAAGTGTTTAATTTGGCGGATAATACTTTCTCATTCAAGGTCACATGTGTTTGTAATTACTAAAATCTAACATTAAACATGAATAGCACATAGGATAACTTACCAGATTTAGCAACAGATCAACAAACAGTAAAACAGTCCACAGGAAACCTGTAAACACAAAACTTGGCTTTACCATTCATTCAAGAGAGTGATTCACCATAATTATTCATACAGAGTGCATTATTATTAAAATATCTCTACAGACAAATTATTAGATGTTAAATCCATACTACATAAAAATTATAAAAGCAGATCCTCATAGGAGTTCACATTTTTAAGTCAGATTTTTTTTAAAGCAATGTCATATGTATATATCACAGTTATCAAACCTTAAGTGTGAAAAGTGAACATGTTTTAAAATTCTAAATTTAATAAACAAACACAATTTGGCTATAATCTTGGCACACTTTTTAAATGTGTAATATTGTTTAATTACAACATCTCACTGAGATTTGCTGTTTGATTCTGTTGTGCGAAGCTGTGCACACTCCCGCGGCGACTGCTCAGTAATGGCGTACCATCACTTTGGCACGACACCTGCATACGCACATGAGGTGTGCGGGATATGATCGATCTCTCCCGCTCCCTCGGCCGTTCACAAATTACACCGAGCAGCAAGAAAAGGTTTGTCACGGATTAAAATGTTCCATGTATATGAAACAAAGCTCTCTGCCTGATCTCTCAACAGTGCACATGAAACAGGGTAAAGGAAAGGTGAGCTCATTTTCATATATGTACATATATATTTAAACCTTTACAATTACTGTATTACAGTAACGCTCATTTTGCGAGAAAAAAGCGGCCGCGAGCATGCACCTGCAGTCTTAACATGTGTGACACAACCACGATTTGCCCTATGAACGAAAAACAAGGCTTATCATTGACTATCACACCACTTTATATATTTGTAACATAAAATAATCGTAGTTTACACAATATTACTGTCACTTAAGAGGAAATTTTCTTCCTTCGTCTGCTAAAGTATTTAAGTAGCTAAAACACAAGTGTATTTGTCCCCGATGGTTAACTGTTCAACCAAATAATAATGATAAATATCCATAGAAAATATTATTTTAGCATAAATGCAATCCAATTTAAAACCATTTACCTTTCGAAAAGCAGCTCTCACAGAGGATGGAAATGCATAACTTCTCTCCAGTAAAGACGGTTGAGAAAATGGCAGACGGCAACACTCTGAGCCAGAGACTTTTGGTCACGTGACACAGATCTCTTGTTTAAAGTGAAATTGTTACTTAAGTTCAAATGTTTATTTTAATTTATTCCAAATTGTGTATTGTTTGGTTTAAAKCAAACTAAAAATCATAATCAGAAACCATAAACTACTCATTTAATTTAGTTCAAAACAAAAGTGTAACTTCAATAAATGGAACAGTGGTTGCACTTTGTTCAGTGTTTGGTTTAATGCAAAATAATTACTGTAATCCAAACAATAATTTCAGTTTACTCCAACATATACATTATTTGCTTTGAAGCAAACTGAAATAAACAATTTTAAACAAATAAAACATAATTTTCAATTAGTTTGATTTAAAACAGCACATTAAATAAATGAGACAGTGGTTGCACTTTTAGGTATACTATTAGTTTACTAGCAGTAAACTTCAAGTGCCATTTTATTAGTTGGTAAAAGTAGCTACTTTTAGGTATACTGATTTTTAACATTTTAGGTTTGCTGTTAGTTCACTTAGAATACATTTCACAACTTAGTGTATAAAAATACATTTTCCTGTATAATCCGGGCGGCACGGTGGCTCAGTTGGTAGAGCTGATGCCTCTCAGCAAGAAGGTCACCGGTTCAAATCCTGGTCTGGGGACCTTTCTGGGTAGAGTTTGCATGTTCTCTCCGTGCATGTGTGGGTTCTCTCCGGGTACTCCGGCTTCCTCCCACAGACCAAAAACATGACTGTTAGGTTAATTGATAACTCTAAATTGTCCCTAGGTGTGGGTGAGAGACTGAATGTTTGTCTCATTTGTCTCTGTGTGGCCCTGTGATGGACTTGCGACCTGTCCAGGGTGTACCCCGCCCCTCGCACTGTGACTGCTGGATATGGGCACCAGTGACCCACGCGACCCTGAAAAGGAAGAAGCGTGTACAGAAAATGGATGGATGGATGGATGGATGGATGTATAATCCATAACTATGTACTTATACTTCTACTCTACCTTTCATGTCGAGTGAAAAATTTTGGAACATTTTGACAAAAATAGATTCAGGTATTTTATTTGACTCTACCAAACAGTTCTAGTCACACTAAAACTCACTCTGACCTTGGCATGCAGTGCACAGAACAGTCCACTGAGCTGTTGTGTAAAATTATTGAATTGTTCAAATGTTCGTAGTCTTCTCTGCAGCAGCTCACTTGTAGTTTCATTGTTGTATTTGTTCCAAAAACTGACAAGGATTTAAAAACAGGACACCTTTAAACAAATAAACCAGYCTGTTTGAAAATGAACTTCCAGTGTATTACTACTGCCAAAAGTTTAAACAACTATAGGCTAAGTGTGCTTAGACATTTACCATCCAAGTAAAGTGTAAGATGAACTTGGTTAAGAATGTTTTAGCTAAAATGTAAACTGGAAATATACTCATTTATTCCTTTTAGTTTAGAATTAGTATATTCAATGGATACTTGCCTATGCTACTTTTTGTTAGGGGAAGGTCAGGTAGTTGTTGCATCTCGAATTTGAGTTGTAGATGATGGTTAATGGTGGTAGATGGTAATTGGGGATGGGTGCAACCCAGGTGAGCGGGGGCCTCATAAGTGGGCCCATTGCTCTCCCCAAAAGATACTGGGCTTTAATCAAACCTTTTTGTCCCTCGGATGAAGGACACCAGGTTAGAAACCCTCAGTGTTCTAAGCTTCTCGGGATCCACAAAGGGGTCTCCAAGAATTCTTTCCCTTAGACTACTCAGAGCCAAGCATTAGCCTAAGTAGGTAAAGAGGTCTCTGATTCAATGCCGCAGGCATCACACAGACCATTGTCTTGGAGTCCCATCACCATTTTATGGCGGTTGAGCAGATTGTGCCCAGTTAGGACTCCAACCAGTGTACTTAAAGTGTTCCTTGTCAAGGCAAGAAGGGATTTTCCAAATCCATGATTTGGGCCATTTATCAGTTCCCGTACCTGTCAACAATCCGTCAGCTCCCTCCATCGGATTGAGTGTTGACGTCTGATCCATGCCTGTAGGGCAGTCCTGCAGATTGTTGTTGAAACGCCCATAGCAGGCTCTGGTCCTTTAAAGTGGGCCTGACTACCTGCCTGAGTTGTAGATACATTCAGTGCCAGCCTGGTTGAAACCAGACCCTGTCCTTCACTTTGCTTCGTACAAGGGTCTGGACTTTATGCATAGACAAGCGTTTCATGCAGGAGGCGGGGCCTCTGCTGAAGCGTGTATGTGTTGTCGCTGTGATGGAGGCTAAGCTAAGAAGCTAACCGGAAGTCGCGTGTGCTGTAAACAACCCTACTGAGAAAAGAAAAGTACTGAGCCGAATGAGACGACTGTAAATGAGAGCTGCTGCTTCCTCAGACAAATTTATTTTGATTTGGAAGTCTCATCAACACGGATTGGCTTCATTCACTTCATCCACTGCCGTATGCTAAAATAACTAACAGACACTGCGCAGAACATCGACGTCATTCAAAACTTCGCCTTCTGTTTGTTGATTCGCCCAGGTAAAATAAACTACAAGCAGACACTGCACAGAAAATTGACATTCTGTTCTCTGGTTGGCCCGACTAAAAATCTGCCAGCGAAATCCTTGTCAATGGGTGAAGTCCCAGACGGAGCAATGAAGGGAAACTAGAATTGAGCGAAGCTGCGTAGGAAGGCGAGGGCCAGGCTTACTTTCTGATTGTTTTATTCAAGTCTATTTGCTGGTTCATGGGATATTTTGCTAACAGACCCATCTGACTCCAGTAGTTGATGGTAGAATATTAGAATCAGTATGATTGTTGGTGCTCAGAGTATTTGTTGGAGGGATGATCAGTAACTACCACACCAAATTTAACAAAACCGAAGGTAAAGTGATTTTTGTTCACTATGTCCTGAAGCTGCAGCAGACATTTGGAATGATTTTAATTTCCAAAGATAGTTTTTGCACATCTTTCTTGGTTTAAATAAAATGTTTGCTGCTTGAGAAGATATTTTGCTAACATTATAGACAAACCTAACACTAATGTACATGGTCATGAATAAAAATATTATCACTGTTTGCTTTTGGTGGCAGATGATAAAACATTTAGCACAAAACAAGAGCATTTATTTCTGCAAGTTAATATTTCATAAAGCTGCAGCTCTTCAAATGCAAACAGTTTATTCTGTGCATGAAGACGTTTCCAACTCAACACTTTCAATCCAGTATTTCCAAAAATACTTTATTGATCCCAAAGGAAAATAAAACATTTCAGAACAACCCATCCAAGAGAGACATAAACAAGAACCAAGTACATGGG
>NW_013953099.1:207324-216932 GCF_001266775.1 Austrofundulus limnaeus | reverse complement strand
GGGGGGGGCATGGCCTTAACACCAGACGCCCACTGTAATGCTGGTCCTCTGATACCGTATTTGTTCAATTTTTCAAGTAGAATGGTGTGGTCAATGGTGTCAAAAGCTTTTTTTCAAATCAAGATAAATACTAGCACTACTGTTTTTGATCGACAACAGTTATTTGCTCTACAAAATCCATGAGAGTCATTGATGTGGAGTTATTTGCTCTAAACCCATACTGACTGCTACTTAAAATATTTTGTTTATCGATAAATTGATCTAATCTTGTCACAAATAACCTCTAAAATCTTTGAAAACTGTGGCAACAAAGATATTGGTCTGTAATTATTGAACAAACATTTCTCACCATTTTTAAAGAGAGGAATTACTTTGGCTACTTTCATGTTGTCTGGAAATATACCAGTTGAAAATAATAAATTACAGATATATGTAACATCATGTCCATGTCCAAACAATCTTTTGATCTTTTGTCTGCAATATTTTTTACAATATTCATAATTTCTTCTTTGTCAGTTTCCATTAAAGAAAATACGGTCAGTACAACCCATAACAGTGTGATTTACGTTATTATCTACTCTTGGTATTTAAGCTGCAAGGCTTGGACCAACATTCACAAAATAAGTATTAAATCCATTCACAATTTCATTCTGATCATTTATTTCATTTCCATCTTTTACAAAATGTTGTGAAATCTCTGATATTGTTTTGTGGCTCTTTAAGACACTATTCATTACTCGCCATGTCGCTTTCATAACACATTCACTTTTACTTAATAAATCACTGTATCACTGTATGAAGTCAACTGGTTCTCAGTTAACTTACCTGTTATATATATAAATAAATAAATAAATAAACAAACAGAGAGTCTGTGTTTCTGTTGATGGAGTCCAGGCTGCTGAACAGATCAGACCTCCTGATCTGCATGAACACTGGGCGGCTGAAGTCTCAGATGTTTTCTGTCAGATGTTACTACAGCTCTAAAACATTCTGGAAACTAAATTAAGACAGGTTCCAGATTTATGCAACTATTCAAAAAGTATATAAAACCTCTGTAAATCCTTCTGCTCCTTTTTCCTGAGCAAAATCTTGAATATAAGGGCGCAGATTGTATCATCTGGTTCTGGTCATACACAGACTTTAGAAACTGATTTGACTTTTAATTCTTTTGATCTTCTGTCTCATTCTGATCTATGAAGAATTGTCAGTGGCATGAAGCCATCCTCCTCTCCATTTGATGTTTTACCAATAAGACTTTTAAAGGACATATTCACTTTTTATCTATTGATCTTTTATGGATTTTAAACAATTCTTAAAGTTCAGGTGTTGTGCCTTTAGCTTTTAAAACTGTGTCTGTTTTACCTTTATTAAAGAAACCTGACCTGGACACTAATTATTTTAATAACTACAGACCTATTTCTAAACTACCTTTTATGCCAAAAATCTTAGAAAAAACAGTTTTTAATCAATTATCAACATTCTTAAATAAAAAATTCTATCTTTGAGAAGTTTCAATCTGGCTTCCGTAGGCACCATAGTACTGAAACTGCTTTACTAAGGGTAGTGAATGAGATTAGAATGAACTCTGATGCTGGTCGGTGTTCAGTCCTGGTTCTGTTGGACCTCTCAGCTGCATTTGATACGGTTGACCACAGTACTCTAATTAATTGCCTGCAATACTCTGTGGGTATGAGTGGAACTGCTCTGAACTGGTTTAAATTTTATTTAAGTGATTCTTCTATGTATCAATTGGTAACAGTTCTTTTGAAGTGGTAAAACTTACTTGTGGCGTTCCTCAGGGTTCCATTCTTGGCCCACTGCTATTTTCTATTTACATGCTACCTCTGGGTCAAATTATTCGCAAATATAATGTCTCTTTTCATTTTTATGCAGATGATGCCCAGATATATTTATCTATTGATCCTTCAGATTTATCGGCTCTAAACATCCTAAATTCTTGTCTCACCGATATTAAGGTCTGAATGTCCAATAATTATTTATTATTAAACAATAATAAAACTGAGGTGTTTTGGGTCCTAAGGCTCATAGAGACTCTATAATTAAAGTTCTTAATTCTTCAGGTTCTAATAGCTCTCATGAGGCCAGAAACCTTGGGGTAGTTCTGGATTCGGATCTGAGTTTTACTAAACATTTTAATAATAGTATTAAAACTGGCTTCTATCACATCAGAAATATTGCCAAATTAAGATCATTTATCTCATTTGCAGATACTAAATCACTCATTCATGCTTTTATTTTTGTCATCTTGATTATTGCAATTCTCTGTTTATTGGTCTGCCTAAAAAAATCCTCAAATGCCTACAATTAGTACAAAATACAGCAGCTAGAGTCCTCACTAAATCCCAGAAATATGATCATATCACTCCTGTTCTAGCTTCTCTACACTGGTTACCTGTGGTTTTCAGGATTGATTTTAAGATTGCATTGATAGTTTTTAAATCACTGAACGGACTTGCACCGTCTTATATTTCAGAATTACTTACACCATATACACCACTGCGACCTCTGAGATGATCTGATCTGTCGCTACTTATAGTACCCAGAGTAAGACTACAGACGGAGGGTCATAGAGCCTTTTCTGTTAGGGCTCCTCTTTTATGGAATGCACTGCCACTATATATCAAGAGGAAGACAAGCTTCTTCAATCTCCTCTTTTAAATCTCTTTTAAAAACATTTTTATTATGAGTTGGCTTTTAATTGTTGACCTTTGCATGTTTTATTTTTATTTTGTGTTATGTTTTTTATGTGTTTTGTTTCTATTATGATGTAAAGCACATTGTAACTGAGTTTTGAAAGGTGCTATATAAATAAATGTATCTATCTGTCTATCTATCTCTGAATATGTTCCTGTTGTTAAACATCAGGGAAGAAGAGAGTCTAAATGTTTTTTCTCTGGTGAGACTCAGAGCAGAGAGAGAGGCCTTGGGACATTTGGAAACATTTTAAAGACATCATAAAGACTGACTTTGTAAAAGTTGTTTGCAAACTTGTCCCTAACAGTCGCAAAACAGTGAGCTACAGGTTTTTATTTTTATTCTTGTTACAAAAAGAAAACTTTGACTGTGGCAGATATACACAAACCAGAGGAGAAACATTTAAAAGTAATGAATAAAATACATCTAAGTAGTTGACTTTTGTCTTGTGATTTTTTTAAGACATCAGTATTGATTTTACAAATCAGACTTTTACGTCTGAAGAAATAAAAATCAAGGTTTACCCATGTGGATGATGTAGTTTGATTGTTGTCTCTCTCTCTCTCTCCACAATATGACACATATCTACTTTCCTTCATTCACTTTCTCTTCTTAGCCTGTTTTCAATSTCTATTGATTTCCTTTTTCTCACACTCATAATTACCATTAGATCACTCTGCACAGTGTGTACCAGTTAGTCTTGTTAAATCAATGTTAGCCTCATTTAAACATTATCTGGTTCATTTGCTCATAGTAAACCCAGGAAAGATGCTCCTTCCTGCCAATGGAAGAAAAATAAAGACAGAAGCTTTAAAGGCCCTGCAGCATCAGGGCCTTTAAAGCCATGGGGCGGCTGTGGCGGAGTGGTTAGGGGAGTCGTCCTGGAACCAGAAGGTCGCTGGTTCAATCCCCCGTCCAGCCATCTCAGTCATTGTGTACTTGGGCAAGACACTTCACCCACCTTGCCTACTGATGGTGGTCAGAGGGTCCGGTGGCACCGATGTCTGGCAGCCTCGCCTCTGTCAGTGCGCCCCAGGGCAGCTGTGGCTACAGTGTAGTTTGCAGTCTATCAGTCTATCAGTGTGTGAATGTGAGTGTGAATGTCTGTTGGTCTAAAGCGCTTTGGTGTCCGGAGGGACTTGAAAAGCGCTCTATAAGTTCAGTACCATTTACCATCAGTCGAGTTGTTGGGAAGATGGACCATCACATCTTGACAAAAATAGTGTCATTTTAACATTTCAAACTGGCAGCAGAGTTTGTGTGACACTTGGTGACAGCATTTCATACAATTACCAAACAGAAAAGGACATTGCCCATATTTCTCAGTGTCTACATCTACACTGCTTACATGGACGACCATTTTAACAGCAATGAAAAAAGCTGGCTTCATGTCGTGCTACAGTCACTATGGTGGTGARGTCTTAATAACAATCTGGCAGAAGATAGTGGGGACCACTGGCTGTTTTTATTCTTTGTCATCGTGGTAGAAACTTGGATGTCACTTGGCTCCTGTGAACATTTTCTCTTTAACTTTGTAGACACTGAAATATTTACAAGTCATTTAGATTAACGTCTTTTAGGACTTTTAGTGTAAAACATCTTTTTTGGGGAGCCATGGCCTTAGTTACATTCTTGTTTCACAGCAAGCATAATATTGTACAAACTGATGTTTTTTGCAGAGTTTGGATATAACCTCATTCTGTCCTGTACTGAGCTGTCACATGATTGGCCTTCTCCTCATCTCCATCTGGTCCTGCTTCATACTTCTACCTCTCCCTGTAAAACGGGTCAGTTGATGTTATCTGTAGCTGAGTGAGCTCCAGACTGTGATAACTCTTCATTTTTATTTTCCTACATGGAAATACTGTTTGATGTTTCCAAGCAGACAGACAGTACTTGGGAATTTTTCAAGAACTAACTTTTCCAAGTTTTAACTTGCTTGAATTAGTTAGCTGTATATATTCTGGAGGAGAAAGACACTTGATCTGCTGTTGCTCAAAGCCACAGAGAGGAAATTCCCATTCACCAGGGAAAACTCCAACACCATGGCATTGAGTCGGGGGCTGATGAGTATCCACACCTACATAACACCCCTCTTCAAGACTTCAAGGATCTATACTGTCTTTATGCATAGAACAAAAATGTTTGTCTCTCCTTGGACACGTTCGGAGTAGGAGAGAGTCTAGTCTCTCTCCAAGAGTTCAGTTCCAGAGCCCAGAGATGAGCTCAACTTTCGTAATATCTCTGAACCTCACAAACAAACTACCACTAAGGTGACATTTTATGTCCATAGAACTAGTTTATGCCACCAGGAATCATGGCCAGGGACCCTCAYTCAACTGCTTCCCAGCTTGCATCACACTCAAACTTGACGGTCCTCCTGGCAGGAATGAGGGCATTGCTTCGGTCGGTTGTGGTGAAGAAGGACCTGAATCGAAAGGCAAATCTCTGAATTTACTGGTCTGTCTAGATTCCAACCTTCACCTGTGGTCACGAGGCATGGATCATGACCAAAAGAACAAGATCCTGGATTCAAGCAGCTGAAATGAGCTTCCGTCGTATGGTGGCCGTGCTCGACCTTAAAGATTGGGTGAGGAGCTCCGTCATCTGGGAGGAGCTCGGAGTAGAGCTGCTGCTCCTCCCCATCGAAAGGAGTCAGTTGAGGTGGTTCATATGATTAGAATGCCTCCTGGAAGCTTCCCTTTAGAGGTGTTCTAGGCACGTCCCACTGGTAGGAGGCCCTGGTGAAGACATAGGAGTTRCTGGAGAGATTATGAATCCTCTGGCCTGGAAACTGCTCGAGGACTCYCAGGAGGAGCTGGAAAGTCTCTCTCCTGGACCTCGACCCGACTACAGATAAATGATAGAAGATGAAAAGATAGATTTCTTTAAAAAGTTATATTTTTAATCTCAGTATCAGATTAAAAAAACTTTGATTAAATATCCCTTAAACACATTTTACTCTTTTCTGGAGTTTCTGGGTGTGTAGTTTTGTTAACCTTGACAGCAGCTTTCTATGTGAAGTAATAACAATACAGTTGCAAGACAAAAAATGCTAACATTTAACTGATATATATTTTAAACTAACACAGCATTTACTTTTTTATTTGATTAAAGTTATACCCACCAGTGTTTTTTTTTCTGATGAAAATGAAATGAAATGACTAAAATTACTCAATCAGTGGAAAACRTTGAAGTCTACACTCAACCACTTAATTAGGTCCACTTGTTCAGCCAATCACATGGCAGCAAACTCAATAGATCAGATATGTTAATAGTGTGGTGAGTTCAAACATCATCTCAAAATCTTGAAGAAAGAATAAGTGAATCTGGACTTGGCTGTAGGTCCCATGAGAACAGGAGTAACAACAACAACAACAAAAAAAATTTTCTCCCAATCAGCTGCATGGTTTATAAATACAAAAGCTCCTTCAAACTCTGAACATCTGACTGTATCATGAAAAAGAAATGCTAAGGATGCTAAGCATTTCCACAGGGGTTGGACAATGAAACTAAAATAAATAAATTAGAATAAAAATTTAGATCACAATAATTTATTGGTATGGTGTAGGGCCTCCTTTTGTGGCCAATACAGCGTCAATTCGTCTTGGGAATGACATATACAGGTCCTGCACATTGGTCAGAGGGATTTTAAGCCATTCTTCTTGCAGGATAGTGGCAAAGGGTCGGATTTATAAAGCTTGCGAATGCACAAAACAAGCCCAGAAACTTGCGTATGCCACTTTTCACTCAAAGGTCGTGATTTATAAAATACAAAACTTGACGTGAAAATGTGCGGTCCCTCACGCCAGCTCTGACCCATGTGTACGCTCATTTTGGAGACGGGAAGCTGCGACTCAGATGGTGAAGTGAGGAATTATAGCCACACTGCGTAATGATCACTGTCAGATTTTTAATTTCTCTTAGATTTTAGATCAACTTTAGCTTTCTTAACAGTATTATTTATGCTTCTGCTGGAACTGTCCTCATAAGGATATTTGAAATAAAAGACTTAAATTTTGAATAAAAGTTCACGCATCTCCTTCCTCCTCACGACCCTGACCCACAGACCCCTCCTCGACAAGAGGAATTTCAGCGGAGCACGACAGCAAAAAACTCGGTTATAGTCACGCTTTGGGTGCGCGCACCCTCGCCAGCGTGGATGTTATAAAAGGTTCACTTTTTAAATTCCTTATCATGCGCGCGGGGTGTGGGTGTGTGTGTGTGTGTGGGGGGGGCAATCAGCCGCAGATAACAGGAGAGAGAAGACGGGGAGAAGAGCGGTGAACTTATTTCTAACCTTATCTGACTTATTTAATTTTATTTATTGTTTTTATCATCCTGCAGGCTCTGAGAGAAAATTAATTTGAAACTTAGTTTTTGATAAAAATCATTAGATTGCTCTAAATGTCTGTAAACCTGCAAAATGAGGGAAAATCTGTGTCAGTTACAGACATTCTGACATTGATCAGCTGACTGATTTAAATACACCTTAACATTCATGAGGTACTTTGCATTGACTGTTTATGGTTAAGTGTGTGTGTGTAGAGCAGGGCTATTCAACTGGTGGCCCGCGAGTGACCAAAGTTCGACCCACCAATTGGTTCATTCATCTCTTAAGCCCAAACCCCCGGTTTTTGACTTTAATTACTCCAAGTTATTTTAGTTGCACCTAGATGTGTTTGGTGTCTACAGAAACGTCAGCATCTTGGCTACAAGCTGGTAAAAAACATTTCTATGAATATCCAAGACAGTTAAAACTACAAGCAGTTAAAGATAAAACTATGACAGTGAAAATAAAATTGGTTTAAAAATTTGGCAAGTCAGAGATGTCAAAATATTTTGTGGTAAATAAGAGGCATATGTTTCTTTTTTTGTTTGATCATCATTACATTTATTAAGTGGGGTTCTTTATGTTTTCATGATTAAATACAGCAAAATAAACCATTTCAAAGGTCATGGATCTTTGATTACAAAGTGGCTCAAAAATAGTAACTAAGTATTAACTTAGTTTATTACTTAACAACTTTAATTGCTGGATGTTCTGCCCCTGAGCTGTTGCACTGCATTAACGGTGGCCCCCGGAGCAATTTAGTTGAATAGCCCTGGTGTAGAGGGTAGAACCTGAGGCGGGACCTCGTGCGCAAACTCTGAGGTGCATCTGTGGTCTACAAAGAAAAGGTGCTCAGAAATATGTGTACACACAGTTTTATAAATCTGAAATTTTTTTTTGGCGTCCGCCATTTTTGCCTTTTGGCCATACGTTCACTTTTAGTATGGTTTCCACACAATCTTTTTATAAATCTGACCCCAGGTCACTACGTGATGCTAGTGGAGGAAAACATTTCCTGACTCACTCCTCCAAAACACCCCAAAGTGGCTCAAAAATAGTTAGATCTGGTGACTGTGCAGGCCATGGGAGATGTTCAACTTCACTTTCATGTTCATCATACCAATCTTTCACCAGTGTTGTCATCCTGATACACGGCATCACCTTCAGGATACAATGTTTGAACCATTGGATGCACGTCCTCCTCCATTATGGTTCGGTAGTCCTTGGCAGTGACGCGCCCATCTAGCACAATTATTGGGCCAAGGGAGTGCCATGATATGGCAGCCCAAACCATCACTGATCCACCCCCTTCACTTTGGGCATGCAACAGTCTGGGTGGCACGCTTCTTTGGGGCTTCTCCACACCATAACTCTCCTGGATGTGGGGAAAACAGTAAAGGCGGACTCATCAGAGAACAATACATGTTTCACATTGTCCACAGCCAAACATATGCACACCTTGCACTATTCAAACAAATGTTTGGCATTGGCACAAGTGACCAAAGGTTTTGGGTATAGCAGCCCAGCTGTGTATATTGACCCTCTGGAGCTCCTGACAGACAGTTCTGGTGGAAACAGGAATTGAGGTGCACATTTAATTCTGCTGTGATTTGCGCAGCCATGATTTTATGTTTTTTTGGATTCAATCCGGGTTAGCACCTGWGCATCCCTTTCAGATAGCTTCCTTTTGCATCCACAGTTAATCCTGTTGGATGTGGTTCGTCCTTCTTGGTGGCATGCTGACATTACCCTGGATACCGTGGCTCTTGATATATCACAAAGACTTGCTGTCTTGGTCACAGATGTGTCAGCAAGACGTGCACCAACAATGTGTCCTCTTTTGAACTCAGGTATGTCACCCATGATGTTGTGTRCATTGCATTATTTTGAGCAAAACTGTGCTCTTACCCTGCTAATTGAACCTTCACACTCTGCTCTTACTGGTGCAATGTGCAATTAATGAAGACTGGCCAACAGGCTGGTCCAATTTAGCCATGAAACCTCCCACACTAAAATGACAGTTGTTTCAATTTTATTGTCCAAACCCTGCAAGTCAGTAAGTGACATTTTTGGATTTGTTGATCAATATGGCATCCTTATTTTTTAATAACCTCTGGATCTTTGTGAAGCTTTGTCCATTAAAGGTTTCTATATTGAAATCATTTGGTGTTCTACACATTTTCTGACAGTTTATTTAAAGTGGCTGTAATGTTGGACATTCATCACCAAAATAGTGAAATAGTCTGATACTTTCCTGACATGTCTGCAGTTTTTTTTTTTTGTTTACTCAGCCATGCAGCAGATCACTAACCCTCCTCAGTTTCTTCTTTAGAGACAGAAACACCAGCTCCCGGGAGCTGGTAAATATTTTATGCTACAGTTAATGTATCTTGCAAACGGTGCTGCTCTTTGAGAAACAGACACTTTTTGCTATCAGTGACACTTTTGTGTCTGTGTTCACTTTTTTCAAGTGCCCAACACTTGAAATCAGTGTTGGGCCATCAGGGCCAGCAAAACCTTCTCTGCTAACCTAAACACAATCAGAATCACTAGCTTATGT
>NW_013953099.1:203671-207299 GCF_001266775.1 Austrofundulus limnaeus | reverse complement strand
TTATTAGACTTTTATTATTTTTGAAATATTTCTTCTCTTCATTTCATAGCTTTTCTCCTGGCTGTGCAGCTTTCAGAATCTTGTATTTATTTAGAATTTTTTTAGAGCATCATCTGTTGATAGGGTCCACAAATCTGCCTCAGGCCTTCAAAACCAACGGCAAAGGCACCCAGATGGTGAAACAAATGGCAGTGATACTGTTGCTTTGACCAATCAGAGGTTGAGTTGGAGACACCAGAGCCTGCTAGCTAGCCTCAGAAAACGCCCACTTTTTTCATATTGTTTGATTGATTTGAGCACACGATTCTGAACCAAAAAACTGGATTTTTCTAGTGTCAAGCTAAATGCTGAGTGGACATTCTCAGCATTACAGAGAATTAAAACTTACACCAAAAATACAACAAAACAGATTTGACTTTCAGTGTTAGCTTTATGGTGGTGACAGAAAAGGACTTGTTGAAAAGAAAACTCCATAAGGAATCTGTATGACAGAGGAACTGAACTCTTCTTGAGGATGAACAGGAGGCTGAAGTTTGTCAGATAACCAAAAGTTTTGGCAAGTAAAATATATGTTATTTAAATGTTTTAGTTGTCAGTTTATTATGTTTGTATTGATGCTGTTGTTAAATATATGTGGCACAGCTGTGACTGCAGTTGGAGAAAACTTGTTAAATGTGTTGCTTCAGTAATGACTTTCATTCTGGCTTTGTGAGACACCTGTCTGTGGTGCAGCAGCATATTACTCTCAGTGTCTGCATATTATTGGTGTTTTTGTAGCTTAGGCCTGGCACTAAATTGAACAGTAGGTCTGCTAGAGCTTGATTGTCTAGAGCCTCAATCATTAGACAGCTTAGTCCGGGACTGACGCATGTTCTGTCCTCCTCTGAGCATTCATAAAAACCACAAAGGTGAAAAGGCGAGTAAMGTGAGCCCACCTTTGATGCCTTTCTAGTCCAAGCCTGCAGAGGCATCCAGCGGAGCATGGATCAGTCCTGTACAAACAAAAAATTCTCTTGGCACCATATTTTAAAACTTACAGGAGTCAGTCAATTTGAAAAAAATTACAAATTCATGTCACACCAAATGCTACTTTGTCCTCAAGTATGAGAAATTTCAACCAAAGCTTCTTAGCAAGATGGGGCTAAAAAAATTATTAACCCTCTGAGGTCCGGGGATCTAARTGGCCATTTTTGACTAACTATGAATTTACCTCTAAGTTTTCACTTTAAATACTATTTACCTTGCCATGTTTGGTATCATTATTTTCAGCACAACCTCAGCTTTATGATTTTAGAGTGTTTGCTTCATTTTGACACAGTTCATTATCACAGTGGACCAAAATATCACACAAAAAGTCTGGTTCGATTCTGTCTTACTGAAACCTGGTTACAACAGGAGGATTTTGTTAGTATAAATGAATCCACTCCTACTAATTATTTAAATTTTCATGTTCCTAGAACAACAGGTCGTGGTGGAGGAGTAGCTGCAGTTTATAAGTCAGAACTATTAATTAATGCTAAATCAAATATTAGTCATAATTCATTTGAGTCTTTGTCCCTCAGTCTTTCGCATCCAAAATGGAAATCAGAAAAAACACTACTACTAGCTGTTATTTATCGTCCTCCAGGCCCTTATTCTCAGTTTTTATCAGAGTTCTCAGATTTTCTGACTGATTTATTATTAAAAACTGATAAAATTGTAATAATGGGAAATTTTACTTTCATGTTGATAGTGAAAGTGATAGCTTAAATATAGCTTTTTGTAATCTGTGTCAATTGGTTTTACTCAAAATGTCCACAGACCTACTAAATTTCTTTATCACACTCTTGATCTGGTTCTGATGTATGGTATAGAGAGTAAGAACTTAGTGATATGTCCTCACAATCCTGTCCTCTCTGACCATTTTTTATAACCTTTGATTTTACATTAGCTATATAAATAAAGTTGAACTTGAACAAAAAAAAATCCCAGTAGAAAAAATACTGATTTATTTACTATAAAATTCACAAATATATTTAACGAATATTTTCTTTTAACAATAATGAGACTCTGTAGTGTAAGCTTTCGAAATACATGTAAAAATGTATAAAAAACAAGTATTTATGTTTTTACATCAAATATTGGGAAAATTCCCTGGCATCTTTTACATTTGCAAAAGGGTTCACATTGACTCCACCACAAATTCTGTCCAACATCGAAGCACATTTTTTTGTTTGCTACTATTTGTAGTCATTCTCAATGACTCCATTAAAAATTCTGTCCAACATCACAATTTTGTTTGTTTGCAACTATATATAAAATCATTCACAATGACTCCACTACAAATTCTTTCCAACATTTAGACCATTTTTGAATAACCACAGCCACAAGAACAGTTTAATTGAATATCCCTGCATTAACTCCTCATTGTTTTACAACATTGTGTGTCCATAGGATGCTGGGGATGTCATGGGCCAAAGTCAACATGGGCTTGGACCCCAGTTATAACTGCTTTGCAGTTCTAACCAAAATAATCTAAAGATCTGGCAGAATTTTTAAAATCAGTTTAGCATAAATCAACCTCCTGTCCAAAGAATTGTATTTGTTTAGATAAACGAATAATCATCATGTTACTCTAGAACGTTAAAATGTTAAATATGACTTAATTTGTTTTGTTAAATCATCATTATAAGTAATAACTTAGCAGTCATTCTTCATGTAAATAAATAAATAAATAAATAAATAAATAAATAAATAAATAAATAAAAACACATGATTTGCTTTCATTTGGAAAGTGAAAATCAAAAGTTGATGAAGATTTCTGATCCTATAAGACTGGTCTTCACTACCGAGGGGAATCAGTTTTTGCTTTATTTGAAACATCATGGTGCACATATTTTTGTTTCATTTGCTGACCTGGTAATACTCTCATTCTATAAAATAAATATGAGGCAGCTCTTAGATGAAATATACAGTAAATAGTGCCTAAAGCTCAGTAAACTAAATCAGTTTTCTACAAACACTGAAGATAAGGTTTTAGTCCAGAGTTTTAAAGGCTGGAACCTGTAATACTAAAGCTCTGTTCTGTTGCTGAGCAGCAACAAAAATCCTTAACTGTCTCAGCTAAAACAAGTACAAATACTGTAAGCCACTTTCATTTGTTCAGCTCTGTTGACTCAATCTGGAGAGTAAAAATTGCCTTCCTGTGCACAATAAACTGCATGCTAACCAAGAGCTAGYGGTCTGAAGGGACACAGGTTGTTACTGTTTATGGTCTCCTGCTTTACAACATGAACACTTTCAGACCAGCAGTCCGACTGTTGTGTATCTGTTGGACAGAAGACAGACAGCGTGCTGTGTCATAGGCTCACAATCTACTGACACACACACACCCACACACACACACACACACACACACACACACACACACACACACGTACGTTGTGACTGTTTAGTGTGTTCTACATTTTCAGTAATACTCTGTACTTTCTGCAGAGGTGTAGCTTTAAGGAAATGAAAAACTGCCCTCAATATGCACAGTCTCACCCTCAAAGTCAGCCACTCAACACTTTAAGGAGTCTGTGTGAAAAAAAACACAAACAAACACACACACACACACACACACACACACACACACACACACACACAC
>NW_013953099.1:201863-203606 GCF_001266775.1 Austrofundulus limnaeus | reverse complement strand
CACACACACACACACACACACACACACACACACACACACACACACACACACAAAACTAAAGCCATAAAAGTGTGGTTCACTGCTGGAACCATTAGGGAGTTAATTCGAATTCTGCTGACAGTAGATAGGTTTTACTATTCGCTCTCCCTATCATATAGTAATTACTTATAAGGCCACGGGGATTATGATGTCCCCGGCTCCCCTCTGTAATAGAGCCTGTGCTTCATATAACCCTTTAGCTTTGCTACCCAGTCTTTATCACCCCCCTAATAGAGCTGGCCCTCCCTCCCATTATCTCACATATAATAACCCCCATCCATTAACTTTCCTCCTGCTTTTTATCGTTTTTTCTTCTTCTTTTTGTCTTCCTTTTGTCTCTTTTTCTCCTGCTCCTTTCTTCTTGAGTTTAATTTGACACCTGCAAAGCAGGAAGTGACAGAAAGCAGAAGCACAACATGCAAATTATACAAGCGTTTGAGCTGCAAATAATGGTAAGACTTAAAGGGACTGATCATTTCAGAAGAGATATTCTGACAATAAATGTTAGTGCTTTAATGTGGTTTGTCCTGAGCTGCGAATAGATGAAAAACATTTAAGGGGAGTTTCCAGAATGTCTCAAAATATTTGTGGGGGTTCTCAGTATCTTCATGAGAAGCAGAGGTCTTGTTGCTGGAGTTTTGAAGTCCAAAATTTTTTTCTCAGTAGACATAAATGTCTTCTATCACCTCCCCCCCAAGCTATCTGTCTTCTCTGTCCAACATGTTGGTCCTCAGCAGATGGTCTTTATCAGGTCTCCTGTGTTGAACCGAGCTTCTGTGGAGAGGTTTAGTCTCTCTGAACATTCCTCCCTGCACTCAGTGGCAGACACACTGTTCAGCTTGGGTTTGGTGGGTTCTGGTCTTAGRATGTACCTACCTCTGTTTGAGGGTCCTGTTGGGTTTAAAATGTACCAAGATGTTTCCCTCTGAGTTATGCATTGTGGTAATTAAATTTTATTTTTTGTATGTTTCTTTGCTGATTTAACAAAAGCCCAGTTAGGATCTCCTCTTAGGATACAATAATTTCTTAAATTTTACATCAACCAATTAAAGAAGAATAAAGTTCCAGTAACTCAAAGATTATTCTGTGAAAATATTTCAGTCTCAATAAACACTTGTTTCAAATGTTCACCAATGGTCTTAAAGGGATACCCAATTAGTTGTAACATTTGACTTTATTTGATAAACATATATTTTAACTGTAAAATAAGGACTGTAAAAATACTGTAGGCTGTTTAGTTTTGTAAATTTTTTAAAATATATTTTAACACGGACAGAGCCATTTTATTTACACACAAAGCATTCTGGGTAAATGATTACATGGATAGGTTATCGTGTGAGCAAGCTATATCCACCCTGAAGGTTAATTTTGGGCAATATCTGACGATTGGCTCTTTGAAATGAAACCAGAGAGCATTGACAAGAGAGAAGAAGGTAGAAATGACTCAGCCTGTAACTGAAAATATGGATGGAGGACAACAGAGCTGCTTCATGGAAGAAGAACCTCATCTTAGCCTGTTAGTCTTTGCGCTAAAGCTGGTGCTATATTGCCTTATATGTATTAGCTCAGCGCTAAAACGAGAATGTAATGTGACTGTGTCGTGGTTGTTTGAACTGTGAAGCAGTCAGGTTCTGTACCCAAGAAAAATTTCCTTTGGGACAATAAAGCTTATCTTATCTTATCTTATCTTATCTTATCTTATCT
>NW_013953099.1:184376-201463 GCF_001266775.1 Austrofundulus limnaeus | reverse complement strand
CTGTTAGTGTAAAGCGCTTTGGGGTCCGGAGGGACTTGAAAAGTGCTCTATAAGTTCAGTACCATTTAACATTTACCYTTTTTGGGAAGTATATCCTCTTTGCCATGTTATCATGTCATGTACCAAGCATCTTGAGGGACAAGTGGGGTGACCTCTGAACTACAGAAGCCCAAAAAGGGCACTGGTATGAAAGAAGATTTCCTCAAAATCAAATCTTCATAAATGGCAAAATCTAATTAATTGATTAAATTGATTTCTCTCCCAACCCTTTACGCTACCTCGCTTTCTGATTGGCAGCACGTCACATTCAACAAGTTACAAGTTTGTTCTTGGATGAATGCCACACATGCTGCAATATCAGGCCAAAAAGATCCAACATGTTAAATATCCCCAATTTGAGGTTGGAACTGATTGGACGTCCTTTCAAGCTGACTAGATCACTCTTAACTCCCCACACATGGCAGAAATATCTGCTAAAATTTTCTTTAGAGCCATCATGATAATCTGGGCATCCTTAAGATTGTTGAAAGGTCACAATTTGGCACAATTATCCTACTATGTGAACCTGGCATTACATACATAAATCTTGGCCTTTACTTCCATAAAATAATCGAATCTGAGGGATCTCTAAGTCCCTGCTGTTCATTCAATTTTAAAGTCCAGGCAGATTTATTTTTGTTAACTCTCTAAAATCTGTGTTTTTTTGTTATTCTCAGTGTGTGAAATATGAGGCGTCACATTTCATCAGGGACTAGGATGGGACAAATTCTGGACCAGATCTCTTGGGACTCTGTCTGAACAAGGACAGTTCATCAGTGCTGTGAGGTATTCACAAACACTACATATCCATGTACTTGTACTTTCAAATAATACATCACTGATACTCTATAATACTCTATAAAATGGTAAATGGTCTGAACTTATATACTGTAGTACTACAGACTCCAAAGCACTTCACACTGCAGTCATTCACCCATTCTTGCACGGACAGATGTTGTAGCTGCCCTGGTTCAGACTGATGTTAAACATCAAAGGAAGCTTTATGAAAGAGTTGTATGAACAGTGGCATTGAAGGAAAACAGGGAGACAAAATGCAAGGGGCAGAGCTGAAGATGTTGAGATTCTTCCAAAATTCTTAAATAACTGACATCCAGTGTTGGTGTTAATTCACTGAGTTGATTTTATCAGTGTTGTCTCAACTCTAGAGAGTTAAATAAGCTCTGCACACTGTTAAGAGTTAAATAACACTTAACAGTATTGTTATTTAACACCATGCAGTGTTGAAAAAGTATTCTGAAAACCCCTGCCCTCTCCCACCTCATGTCAGAATTTTCTAAGCAAAGGATTCTGGGTAACCTTATGGAAATTATGTGTTTACTTGTGTATGACTATTAAAATGTTCATGAGTGTAAAAATAATTTGTTTTAGTTAGTTGTTCATGTTTAAGTCTGTGTTATTGTTTGAGTGCTCCTTCCTGGTGTGTAAAGGGTGACGTCTTGTGTCACTCAATGCAACACTAAAAAGAGTTGATTCCAACTCTGAGGCAGAGTGTATGTGGTCCACTCGGTTGCCCACCCGAGACCTATATCCTCACATGTGAATGGTCACAAGGCCAGCAAATGAGGAAAAGAAAGGGAGCTGACTCATTTAATGGGAATTGGCTTTTCTGATTCACTACGATGCTTTTGAGCATGACCCATCATTACTGAGAAATAATTAACACTTAACATAGTGTCACTTTAGTTTGAACTTTGGTCAGTATTAAAATAACTCTTTGGTAGTGTTAACCTTTGACAATACACACTAGTGTTGGGTAAATGCAACACTAATATGTGTTAAATTTCAATTATTTAGAGTGTCATTTCAACTCTGTCACAGTGTTAACTGTTGAACACTTTCAAAAGTGTTATTTTAACTCGATCCAGGGTGGACCAATATAGACACTTTCATAGTGYTGAATTTAACTCCCTACACTCTAAAAATGAAATGTTGGATTTATTTAAACATGTTATGTTACCTGGTTCCACTTAACTGAGTTGAGTAAATTCAAAGCAACATACTCATGTTCTTTGGTTAAAAAGCTGGTATATTGCTTTGAATTTACTCAACTTACTTAAGTGGAACCAGGTAACATACATGGTTAAGTAAATCCAACAGTTCATTTTTACAGTGTAGAAGTTGAATTAATACTTCCAAATTTACTGTAAAAAGACAAAGAATGCAAAAGAGGACATATGGATATGGTGTGACCTACTGTATTTTTAGAGTCCTAGATCTATAGTTAGGTCCGTATATATATTTGGACAGAGACAACATTTTTCTAATTTTGGTTCTGGACATACCACAATGAATTTTAAACAAAACAATTCAGATGCAGTTGAAGTTCAGACTTTCAGCTTTAATTCAGTGGGTTGAACAAAATGATTGCATAAAAATGTGAGGAAATAAAGCATCTTTTAAACGCAATCCCTTCATTTCAGAGGCTCAAATGTAATTGGACAAATTAAATAATTGTAAATAAAATGTTCGTTTCTAGTGTTTGGTTTAAAACCCTTTGTTGGCAATGACTGCCTGAAGTCTTGAACTCATGGACATCACCAGACKCTGTGTTTCCTCCTTTTTAATGSTCTGCCAGGCCTTCACTGCTGGTTTTCAGTTGCTGTTTGTTTGTGGGCCTTTCTTTCTGAAGTTTAGTCTTTAACAAGTGAAATGCTCATTTGTGTTGAGATCAGGTGACTGACTAGACCATTAAAGAATATTCCACTTCTTTGCTTTAATAAACTCCTGGGTTGCTTTGGCTTTAAGTTTTGGGTCATTGTCCATCTGTATGAAACGACGACCAACAGTTTGGCTGCATTTGGCTGGATCTGACACACAGTCTGGCTCTGAATACCTCAGAATTCCTCCGGCTGCTTCTGTCCTGTGTCACATCCTCAATAAACACTAGTGACCCAGTGCCACTGGCAGCCATGCATGTCCAAGCCATCACACTGCTCTGCTGTGTTTTACAGATGATGTGGTGCTTTGGATCATGAGCTGTACCACGCCTTCACCATACTTTTCTCTTTCCATCATTCTGGTAGAGATTCATCTTGGTTTCATCTGTCCAAAGAATGTTCTTCCAGAACTCTGCTGGATTTTTTAGATGTGTTTTAGCAAAGTCCAGTCTAGCCTTTTTATTCTTGATACTTATGAGTGGCTTGCACCGTGCAGTGAACCCTCTGTATTTACTTTCATGCAGTCTTCTCTTTATGGTAGATTTGGATATTGATACTTCTACCTCCTGGAGAGTGTTGTTCACTTGGTTGGCTGTTGTGAAGGGGTTTCTCTTCACCATGGAGATTATTTTATTTTATTTTATAACTTTATTCATTTCTTTGAAAAAAACGAAACAATTTATATACAATAAAAAAAACACAAACATAATGAAATGAAAGGTGGCAGAAGATTATTCTGCCATCATCCACCACTGTTGTCTTCTGTGGGTGCCCAGGGGCCTCATGCACATGTCATTTTCCACGCAAAACTCTGAATGTATCAAAACTCAACTGAACGTGGAAATTTGCGCAGCCCCAGGCCAACTCCAGGGCTGGCGTACGCACGTTTCTGTGGTTTTGGTTCCATTGGCGACACTTAAAGGTGATTCTGAGAAACTGTTCATGATGTGGAAATGATTATTTTTCACAGCAAAAACACATGATTAACAATTATTACATCCACATGGATGCAGTTAAATAAAGGACACGCAAAGTTGTGCCAAAAATACATTTACCAGGTATAGATTCAGCCTTACTGGAGGATATAATAAATAGTGAAACACGCAGAGCTTTTATTTATGAACAGGTATAATTTTCTGATGACGAGTGGCTCATCAGCCATTTTGAGGAAAAATCATTTTTAGTTTGGCACTGCTGCAGCAAGTAGCAGTGTGCGCCACGCGTGTACGAGCAGCAGAAGTTATTGAACTGGGGTTTCACAGGGGCTTTCCAGAGGGAGCAGGCAGACTCATCGGGACCAAGTCAGACCAGTCCACCCAAAGCAGAGTCATGACCAATGGAATCGTCTCTCATCCATATGATTCTAAAGGCTGAGTTATGGTCGCGCTCTGGAGCGCGCGCACCCTCGCCGGCAGTGATGTTTCATACTTTGCGCTTACGTTGTTGGGTATTTCTCCAAAATGACATGTGGAAGTACACTTTACAACTTGAGAAAATGCTGTAAGTAGGAGAGCAAAAGCTTGATAGACAAACAGACTGCCCACAAAGGCTGCGGTGTGTGCAGCATTTCTGGAGACTCTCCAACATCATGTTATGAAAACTCTCCACTGAGGTGCAGAGACTCGTTTCTTAATATCAGCTATGAAATAAACAAAGATCTATGTTCTACCAAACATTTAAGTTCCTCTGTGTTTACAGTAATTATGGTAATAAACGTGTGCAAAGTTAATATTTTCAGACTCAGAATGGATGGATGAGCTGGTTGCGCAACACAGCAGCGTGCGTGCACGCACACACACATACACACACACACACACACACACACCGACACACAATCATTCGTTCTTTGCGTGATAAACATATTTTATTCCTATTTTTACTTAGGATTTTTTTCACACTCACATTATATTAAATTCATTATTTTTATGACATTAGAAATCATTTTTGATCGCGCAGGGATCACTCAAACGTGTCCTTCACACATGCAGGAAGTAATTTGCATCTGTTTAACATATGTTAATGAAGGCGTGTCAGGGGAGGTGTCTTACCTGCGCTCAGTTCCACGTTAATTGTTATGTACAAAAGCAATGTGCGTGGATTCCAGCGTATGCACGGTTTGATACATCTGGATTTTTTTGTACGTACGCCGTTTTCTGGATTTTACCGTACGTCAGGTTTCAGTAAGAAATCCACGCAAGTCTTTGTACATGAGGCCCCGCGTCTTTTTGCCTTGATGAGTTCACCAGTGCTTTCTTTCTTTCTCAGGATGAACCAAACTGTATATTTTGCCACTCCTAATATTGTAGCAATTTCTCGGATGGATTTTTTCTGTTTTTGCAACTTAAGGATGGCTTGTTTCTCCTGCCAGGAGAGCTCCTTTGATCGCATGTTTACTTCACAGCAAAACCTTCCAAAAGCAAGCACCACACCTCAAATCAACTCCAGGCTGTTTATCTGCTTAATTGAGTATGACATAATGAAGGGATTGCCCACTCCTGTCCATGAAATAGCCTTGGAGTTAATTGTCCAATTACTTTTGGTCCCTTTAAAAACAGGGTGGCACATGTTAAGGAGCTGAAACTCCTAAACCCTTCATCCAATTTTAATGTGGATACGCTCAAATGAAAGCTGAATGTCTAGACTTCATGTCCATGCACATTATATAACTATAACCTGAACATGTTTCAGTAAACAGGTAAAAGGACAAAATTTGTGTCAGCGTCCAAATATATATGGACCTAACTGGATTTAAAACAGTAGGGACCCAAGTAGACCTTACATGCTAAAACTGTGGTGCACAAGTTGACAGGGTGCTGGGTACATCATGGGCTAAGATTGACATGCATAATCTGACTTGGACCCCGGCTATAAATGCTTTTCACTTCTAGTAATTTAATTGTTTCTGATTGAACAAGAACTTCAGAACCAAACTCTCAACTGTTGCATGTGTGGTTACTTCCTCAAACAAAGTCCCCTGCGTGTGACGTCACATCTTCTGTGCATAATGGATCACCTCTGAATTGTTAATGGTTCGTATTGAAGCTGGACTGTGCAGGGTCACGGGCTGGACTGTGCAGGGCCACATTAATCTGTTATCATGCTTTATCCATACAGATCAATGCAGAACAGCAGTGCAGGTGTGTTGGGCTTTGTTAAAAAACAGCAGCATCCACGGTGGTTGTTGTGGTGGTGGGGGGGGGGTGGTGTCAGCAGCTGGGAATATGAGGCTGTGGAAACAATATTCTACCTTATTGTTATTTTTCCCTGCAGAGCCTCTTTGTCTTTAGAGGACATTTCATTAATAACAGCACATGGTGTGCTTTTCTGTGGAAAGTGGAGATGAGTTTAGCAGAGAGCCAAGCCGAGCTCTCTGGAGTACAGACTTATCTTTTTTTGGGGGGGCCTATTGATCCAGAGGTCAGCTAAAATTCATAAGAGAATCTGAGCTTTCTGCTCCATACTGTTAACGCAGCACTTTCAGCCAGTCCTGTGAGGACTGTTAGRTGAGCTGTAGGTGGGCAGCCAGGTAACTCTTGTTATCTTCAGGCTGAAAGTCTGGAACAAGGCTTGGATCCAAGCTGCTTGTCTGTCAGCTGCTCACCTGAAGTGTTCACAGCTACTGCACCTCCAACTGATAACATAACTTACATTGCACCATGTTGGGTCTGAGCGCAGTACACACAAGGCTTTGCTGCCCTGAATTTTCTTTCAGTACCAGTTATTGTAGTTTGGATCTATCCCTGGCTCTCCACTATCTTTGCTGCTTTGCAGATGTAACAACTGCATGATCTGGATTTCGTTTCATCTTTGCATTTTTTAATTGAATTGGAGCTACTTTGTAAGTTCAGTCATGTTAATACTTTTAGTCAAATCTACTGAAAACTGAAACCAAACCAGAACATCTATGAAGAAATGTTAACAGGTGCCAATGCAGATGACACCTGTCTGTCATTCTCTCACACAGTACTCTTAATGAGACAGTAATTGTGTAAAAACATTAAATACTGTATATCCAGGAGTGGACTGGGACAGAGAATGGGTTCTGGCAGTTTGGACCAGACAAGGCTGACCAAATTAGATAATGTGCATCTTTTTGGTCTTTTTACTGGACTGAACTGGATATGTTTTAACTTCACAACCATGTACCTTAATTATTTATTTTGGGAGTTAGGGTTAGTGTTAGGGTAGGGTTGCWTGCACTCAGTATATTTAATATTTTCTCCAAAAGCCACACACAAATATCCTCCTTTTAGTCCAACATTTTTTTTGTTTTGTTTTGTTTTTTTTTACCTTTGCTTCTTTTCTATATTTCTGATTAAACCTGTTTTCCACCTTATAACTGGGAATAACACTCAGGTAGGGAGGAAGACAGCTGTGATCTCTGTCTTCAGTCCATCTCAGACCCCTTGTGGTAACTCTTAACCACCAAGGGTCCTCTGGAGCAGTCTTAACTTTTCTTGAGAGTAAGAGTGATTCTTAGACTTAAGAATATTGATAACTGGCACTTACACTTAATTCTGAGAGTAGGAGCAAATCTAAGAAATTTTCAGCACTTAAGTCTAAAAATCCACTCTAAGAAGTTTGATAAATACGGGCCCAGATAAACACCTGGCTAATGACAAACACTGTCCTGCTGCTAAAGTGAAATGATACCTACAAAAAAGGATTTTTTACAAATGACTTGTGAGTGTAGTGAGAGAAATGGTTGTTCCTGAGTCAGCAGTTCCATGTGATGTGAAGCTGATGGCTGCAACATTTAATACAATCACATATTAAATGAACGCCGCTGCACCACAGACTCCTAAAATTAAACGTAGAGACTGGAGCTTCTATTTAACCAGACACCATCTACAAACATGTTGCTCATTGTCCACAGGCACCACCTAAAGTTAAACTAGTCACATTTGCACATGGTGACCTGCCCGTCAGCGGCCTATAAGCTGCAGCTGGAGCAAATCAAAACAAAGCTCCAGCATGGCTTGATCATCACTACTGGGCTTTGATTTGATAACATCTTGTATTTTCCAAGACTCTGTGTGAGGAAACTGTGCACCTGGCTCCTGAAGGACATCAAGGAGTTAAACTAAAAGCCTTGAAGAACTTTTCTGAGGACCACATAATATTTAGTCTGCGTAGTCCCATCATCACGTCGTCTACCAGGTCTGTGAAGACAACGCTGGGGTTTCACTTGACTTATTACAACTCATGTCCAGAGGGTTAATTTCTACGCATGGCTGTGGGTCCAACCAAACACGGAGCTTACTGCAGGTTTGTTATACGATTTGTGGTTTATTTCAGTAAATGACCTGTTTAAAACATTTCCAAAATGTGGAAGACTGTGAACAGAAGTTTAATTTGGATGGGTTACTTCAGAGATCACAGAGTAAAATACAGAATATACCAAACAGTGTTTTGTAGTGGTATCAGGCATCATGGCACGAGTTTAAACCATCAGCTTCTATTTCATTTTAGTTCAACATAAGTTTTGAAACTAAATTCTAAAAATCAAAAATGTAAAAATACATTGAGTTATTAAAAAAACATAGCAATAAAATAAATTTGATAAAGCTGAGTTTATCGAKTTGCCAAATTAAGAACTAGGACGTTGTGGCTGTATAAATATTTGATAGGACATTTAAGGAAAGATGCAGTATTTGCACAATATTTGACACGGGTTGTGTTTAAGAGGAAGACAGAGAGGAGTTAGGATGAAGATAATTAGTTGAAGGAAGGAATAAGCCTTCTTGTTCCTTCAGAGGATGCACCAGTAAGTCTGAATAAATCATTTTCTTGTGGAAGTGTTAATTAATACCATCATGAAGAACTCCCCTGCTGTCACAGCAGAGACTGCTCTGAAGTGCCTCATGAAATTTAGCTGGCCTTTTTTTCTTTCTTTCTGAAGTCAGACAGTCCAGCAGCACATAATAAGAGTTTTGTTTGCTGTTCTTATTTAATCACCATCTGCTGCTGGTGCTCTTGCCTCATCCACAAACTTGGCTTTATTCTAAATTAAACATGTAAAGAAGTCTTGCAGAAAAGATACTGTATGTACTTTTCTTCTAAAATAAATGATAGACATGCACCTATGTTGTGCAAAGATTGAACTCTTATAATAAATAAACTGTATTTTGTACAAACTATTTTATGTAAAATTTTATAATTTTAGTTTAAAAACACAGTTTTAATAATAATAATAACAACAACAACAATAACTATTTGTAAAGCGCCTTCAAACAAAGCGCACGACAGGAGAAAAAAAATCACAAATAACAAGAAGTGAATTCACAAAAAAGCAAGGATAAAATCACAGAAAAAAGATAAAAAACACAGAAAGCAACAGATAAAATCACAGAACAGATCAAAACAATTAAAAGATAAAATTAAGACAAGTAAGATAGTTTGAACAGGTGTGTCTTTAACTTAGCTTTAAAAACCTCAAAAGAACAAGCCTGCCTGTTTTAACCCTATCTTCAGTCCTAACAAAATAACTGACCTTTTTTTAAAATTTTCTCAAGTCTGTAAAGGAGTCTTCAGGTGCATATCTACACTTGTTATAGTTTGTGTATTTTTTTTAACTGTTGTGTATGCAGTCTAAATTGTTACCCATTCATTTGTATTGTGTATTAATTGTGTGTTTGGGCAGATGCTACTTTGCAATTCACACCCAGACTCCATGACAAATTTCCCCTAGGAGACAATAAAGTATATTCTATTTTATTACTTTCTCAGAATTGCTTCATGAGATCATCAGCCAACACAGCATGCTAATCAAGGCTAATGCAAACATTTGCAGCTCACTGGCTGTGTCTCATTTCTGGGGTTGCAGCCAACATATGGGGCATTTGTTGACCGCTAACATCACTGCCCTGTGTCATAGTAGTCAGGGAGCCAAAGTCTCAAAAATGGATTGAACCTGATATCTGAGCCTGATGTCTGCCATACTTTTTATTTGTGGGTTTTTTTCAGTTAATTTTGAACCTAAGAACCAATAATTGGAGGGTCTGCTCTTCCGGAAATATTGCGAAAAAAATTTGTGGCCATTTTAGTGTACCATATGCACACTTTATTTTTTATCAGAAAAATGTGAGAAGTGATTCTTTCTCTCAGATCCTCAGTGGGTTGGATAGAATGTCAGTAAATACATTTCAGATACACAGAACATGTGCTGACAACATACCTGACAAAATAACTCYYAAAACACATTTCTACATGATTTTGGCTACATTTTTTGCCAAATAAAATAGGCATTTTCTCACTTTCATTCAATATTTTCATCTTTACTTCAACTGTTTCAATGTTTAGTTTTTAACTCCTTTAACTAAACCTGAAAACTTTATACCTTTTCAGCAACAAGTTAAAGACAGAAATGTTCATTACTTTGTTTTACAGCTGTCAAAATGTATAAAGGAGTTGAACCCAGGAGCAGGCGAACACAAGGAACTTAAAATAAGACCGATTTATTTAAACAAAAGAAAAGGTTGCCTAACTTTATGGGGTTTCAATAATTTGGGGGAGTGGTGGCACAGAGGTTAGAGAAGATGAGTCTGTGTTCGGAAGGTCGCCAGCTCAACTCCCCGAACCAAACAGCCCCACTTTAGGCCCTTGAGCAAGGCCCTTAACCACTCAGCTGCTCCCCGGGCACTGTAATTGGCAGCCCACTGCTCCATGTGTTCACATTTGCAACGTGTAAAATGCAGAGAATTGATTTCCCCTCTGTGGGACAATAAAGGCTAATAAAATCTAAAAACTAATCTAATAAAAACTTTAAAAAAGGACTATTGTATGTGGCAGGAAGATAAAATAAAAGAAATATTAAACTCATTAGGTCTTATATGTCATCTCGAGATTAGAACAGACACATTTTGACACAAGGAGAAGTTTTCTTTTCAAGACAAATCAACAGTGTAAAATATTTGTCTTGGTTCAGGATAATTTCCTAATTCAGTCAAAAGAGAACAATGTGAATCTTCTTTGAGTCTTGTGGATAATTCTTTGAAGTTGGGTTAAGCTTTTTTATGACCCATGGGACAGAACCAGGTCTTAAAAGCATTTCTTTCTCAGAATTTAACTCTTTGCAAGTTTAAAAAGTTTGGAAGCTTTCATCCTGGAGTGTAGCCAGGATGTCTGGTGGGCAGATTAGAATGAATCAGGGAATCATCACCATTTGGTACCAAGGTCCTCCCTTACTAATAACAATCAGTAGGTGTAATGTGGGTCTCCTCAAAATGTTGATTTTGTTATGAACAAAGTTCCTGTGAAGAAGAGGATGTATTTTCACGATTGTGGTCTGTTATGTGTTGTAAAACAAAATCCTGTGGGTAAAGATTTTAACTCAGGAGGGTTTGTTGAATTGTCAAAAAATATATACCTTTGTCCAAAGTTACGTTAATAATGACCAAGAAGGTAGCCACTACAGTTCCATTAAGTTTTAGTCCTGTGCTGAAGTTTTACCTAAAAGGCTTATTTTTAGTTAAAACAGTGAGAAATAATTCCTCTAACCTCCCACTGTGTCCAGGGAACGTGAGGAAGAACTCATTCTTCAAACCAGACTCGTGTGAAGCTGTTAGTTTCATAAAGCTTCTGTCCTCATATCTATGCAAGTGTACAACTATAAACACATACAGGCAAGCAGAGATGTTAGCAGGTTTAGCTGTGTTCTGAGGTCAGCCACAGATTGCAGCACAGATGCCCAGATCTGAATAGTGCAAACTAATTAAATTCAAGACAGTAAATGATTCCCTGCGTGCACACACTCCCTCACAGAGGAAACAGAAGCAGGTCATTAGGAAAGCAGAATCACACACGCCAGGTGTTTTATCTGACCTCTAAATAATGAAAACTAGGTCACTATCTTTGAAAACAACCCGGCACATGAAGGTTACTGAAGCCTTTTTTAAAATGTAGCCTGAAAACAGACATGAAAGAAAGATTAAACCACAACAGGTGCACTCTAAAACATTCTCATCTGTCATTCATTTAACTCYACCTTCATTGTGTTTTACTCTATGTTTCTTCATTTACGTTATTTACTATTGAAGATTAAAGCAGAAGCAATGAAAAACTTGGCATTTACCCATGCAGGTTAGCTTCACTGGTGATTCCAAACTGTCCCGAGGTGTGGGAGAGGGTGACTGGTTTGACTGAGACCTGTCCAGGTGCCCCTGTCGCTCACAGAGTGACTGTTGGAGAAAGACATGACTCAGAGAGACAAAAGTAGGTAAAGACAATGGATAGATCAGGGTGTCTGTGGGTCTTATAAAGTCTTATAAAGTCCTAAATTGGACTTGTTAAAACCTGCAGATACCCTGAAGATGGAAGTTCGAGCAGTTTTGGTCAAACCTTAAAAATATGTGTGATGTCACTTAAACAGTCAGAGCTCAAATTATGTGTTGTGAGTTACTCTCAGTAACTACCACATCAAATTTTAATTTAATATCTATAAATATGTCAATTTTTTACTAAGAGAGCCTTCTTGGATTCAGTGCTCCTATTATTTACTATTTTTATTTCAAATAATCCATAGACTAATCTAGACTAAACTAAAGGAGACCAATTATGGGTCCTAGAAATTTTTTTGATATGTCTGTTGGCTATCCAGACCATGTTCATTCAATTTAATGCACAAAATAATTCTCAGATAATAAAAATTCCCATTTTCTAGTTCTGCCTGCTCTGACTTCAGTTCAGAAGAGCTGTTTATGTTAATGAGCTCTGATGGTAACGCCCTCCAAAAATCTGTTGACATTAACTCTGCCCTCCAAAGCCAGTGTTTATATTAGCATGGCTAATAATAGCAGAAGCTCTGTTGTACAACCATATGAGACYCTGAGTCAGACACAGAGGCAGAGTTGTGGTGGCAGCTTTTTTTTATCTCCCCCTACTCTGCTCTGCATGCTGTTACCAGGGCAGGGAGCAGCAGCGGTCAAAATACCTCAGAAACGCGAACAAATAGGCTTTAACAAGGCTTTAATAAGCTAAACAATAGAGGTACATGAGAAAACATGTTCATAACGAATGAAAGTAAATAATTAAATTGTGTCTATGCTGGTCTCAAACTTTGGTCTCCCACTCTTTGGACCAAAGCTCTACCCATTGCCCTATTGGAAGTTTGTTGTGAAATGAGCTGTGCATTGCACAACAACAACCATGACAGCTCTTTATACTAAGGAGGTGGAGTCTCACCCGGGGGTTGCTAGGTGAGGGGCTGAACGCAGATTCCGGTGGGTTGTCGTATGGCTTGTGACATCACAAAATGACGGAAGTATAAAACTTGTCGTTAAAATACATTAAAAATACATTTACTTACAGTAAATTTGCCCCTGGGTGCATTTTTTTGGTCCTAGGACAGTTTTGTTTTAAGAAGTACATACCCAAAGTTGAGTAAAATAAACCTTTAAAAAGTAAATTTTGCATAATAGATCCCCTTTAATTAATTCATGAAAAGGTGCTGTATGTGCAGCTGTTGCCTTTCAGCAAGTAGGCTGCTGGATTGAATCCCGACCCGGGGACCTTTCTGTGTGGAGTTTGCTGGTTCCTCTGAATATGTGGACAAAACCATTCATTAGACAAAGCTGGTAAATTTAAATTGTCCCAAGCTGAAAGTGTTTGTCTCTATGTATTTCTGAAATGGACTTGTGACCTGTCCATCTGTTTGACTGACTGACTGACTGACTGACACACCCACCCAAACCAAACTGAATCATTTGAATATTAATGAGTAAACACTATTGGTTCATCATGTGAACTCCAGCACGGTAAATAAACAATAATATACAAAAGACTGAAGTCAAAGGAATTCAGGCACAACGATTTGTGTTCAGAAAGAGGAGAGTAACAAGTACAACTAAAACTGCAAGCAGTTACAGTTGGGTCCAAGCCTTCCAATACATAGGAGGAAAATATGCCACTGAATGGACCAAAGACAATCCATCAGTTATTTATTTATTTTTTAACTAATCAATAAGGACACGTCAGATTCTCTGAGTTCAAAACCTTTTGAGTTCAACAAAAAACTTAAAGCATTAACCAAAAGTTTGGTTAATGGCTAAATCAGGAACAAACAAGTTCCTTAACAGTACCAAAAATCTAATAAAATTGAATAAAAAATTGTGTGGCCGATTTTTGGCTCAATTCTAGAATTTCATAAATTTGATTTGGGCAAATTTTCATAGACAGCCCATGTTTGCTGCCCTTGTTTTGTCTCTGATTGGATCCGTCTTCTAACTTCTTTCAGTTTAACACAGTTTGTACATGGACCTACACATCTACGTGGATTTACTATCTCGAATGGGTTGTCTATCTCACTTTATGATATAAATGTGAGTGCTATCTCAGATCACTTCCACATTATGCTTGCCAGCCTGTAGGCCTGCTGATTTGGGTCATTGGTGTTGTACTATCACCATTGCAACAGCTGAAAAGTCTGCTGCTGCTGCTTTTATAGACATACAATTTTATGTTTCCAATGAGCTGTGTCAAGTTATTTCCTCACCTCTTTCCAAACCACTTGCTCTAAGATTCTGGACTCAGTTGCTCTTTTTATATTTAAGTCCACCAAACCAAGAGCAGAGTTGTGGTTAAATGAAGACACACGTGCTGTCAGGTATGTTGGAATAAAGACAAACTCCTTCCATCTACAAAGGCTGGTTCATACTTCACACGTCTTGCTGTTGCATGMTGAAAATGGTGTAGCTTCTGTCTGTTATCTCCTGCTGACACCATGTTGTGTTTATTATCAGCCCCAGTCAGTACTTTGTCCTGCAGACTTTGTGGCTCGCAGAGTGTGATTGATCAGAACTTAGTGGATGTGTTTGTTTATGCTGAACAGTGCATGACCATGGAACAGCGTTTCCTTCTGCAGGTCATTTTGCTGAAAATGGTCCACTCCCAGAAGCCTGCTGGTAAATCAGCAAGAGATGGAGAGCTTCGAGGAGCAGCTCGTCTCATTCTACTGAGCATGTGAATGTGCAACTGAGGTTCACACCTTATTTCCATCTCTGAAGTTAATATGAAAAACAGAGGAGTTTTTCCTCCTCCGACTTCTCAGACAACACAACACTATAGGCGTTTTTTTTTTTTATTGTAAGCCTGCCCTTGCTCCAGTATACCCAGCCTTATTCTACCCTGGCCCGGGTGTGTTTGGAATGAGCAGAGAGCTGCCTTGATGTGGGTGAGAACATAATATTATTATTAGAATAGTTCCTAGAGAAATTATGAAAGGGTTTGCCACGTGCCATTCATTTTAAAGAAAGATTTGAATTTACTGTTTAATGGAGATCTCTGTGATCTACTATCATCCCAAATTTGAGTTATGATGAATTTGGCATTTGAACTATGGTGGCCATCTTGGATTTCTTTTTAGTATTCAGAATCTGTGAAAGTTTGTTTTTGGCTACTACTAAACCTGTTTTCAGCTTTTTAAGTCTTAAAATGGCTGAATTAGAGCCTTTTATTAAATTAACAATATCAGTTATAGCCATCTTCAGCTTCTCCTCCAGCACGCCTCGCTGGTGAGGTGTTCCAGGCATGTCCCACTAAAAGGAGACCCAGAGGAAGACCCAGGACACGATGTATGGACTGTGTTTCTCAGCTGGTCTGGGAACACCTTGGGATTCCCCCTGATGAGCTGGTCCAAGTGGCTGCGGAGAGGGAAGTCTGGGTTTCTCTGTTTGCATTCAGTGCTGAAACAGGTAGACTAGTGCATCCTAATTTTTTTAACATTAACATTTTCAGATATTAGTCATTTTGGCCCGTAGAAAAATGTTTTTGATGGTGTCACCTCCCAGTTAATGACATTTTTGGAAGATCCAGCCACTCATTTTTACTCATTACTTTTACTTTAATACTTTAGTATATTTTCTGTCAGAAATTTACTTTTGATACTTAAGAGCAAAATATATTAGATACTTTAAGACTTTTACTCAAGTAATATTCTTAGACAAAACTTGAACTTTTACCAAAGTAATTTTTCTGGTAAGATACTTGTACTTTTACTTAAGTAGCATTTTGAGGTACTTTATCTATCTGTCCAGTGGTTTATAAATATTTTCTAACAGACAGAGTGGTATTTAAATATGTATTTGTTTTTTAAGCCTCCTGCTGCTCTTGGGTCAAAATGAGGCACATGGCCTCAGTTTTCATACTAAGGCTTGTGTATTGGGTTTTATCTCAGTTGTACCACTTCAAATGTTGTCACAATATCTGTAAAATGTTTTGGTGGCTTTAGCAGCCAACTAAAATTAGGTTGACCAGTCATTCAAATAATTATTTTCTGCAAGTTCAATAAAAATGTGTGTAATCGTTCATGAGATATTTTACTAACAGACTGACTGACACTTCTCCCCTGATGGTGTGAAATCATTGTGACTTAGATCTTGCATTGCAACATTAAACCTTTCTATTCTATGAGCATGTTTCAGAACCAAGAAATCCTCTTTTTGATCAGTTTATAAACATCAACAGCATCGTTTGGTTTCATCCATAAAACAGTTCCTCACGATGAACATGATGAATTWATTTATTTTTCAGAAATCTCAGGCCTGATGTCCAGATCAAACTGTGAAAAAGTCTCCTTGATGTGACATGGAGCTCTTCCTATTCAGTTCACGTCAGATCTGGTTGTCATGTAACTATTGTCATTGGTTTCTATGGTAACAACCTAGCTGTGTGTGTGTGTGTGTGTGTGTGTGTGTGTGTGTGTGTGTGTGTGTGTGTGTGTGTAAAACAAACAGCTTCAATAGTGGATTGTGTTCTCTGTCTGTATGTTGTCACAGTGGAAGGTGGATTGTTTTAGGAAGACGCCGCTGCTCTGCCATGTGTGAGCAGATCTGACGGTAAGCTTTCAGCCTCTGTTTGCGGGGATGAGCAGAGACTGAAGGAAATAGCTTAACTAAAATGCTTGCTATTGGAGGGTTTTTATTATTATTAGCTGATTTTCAAGCTGTTAATCAAACTTTTGTCTGGGAGGAAGAAAATCAGTAGTTCAGAAAATGTAATGTCTTTTCAAATGTTGTGCTAAAAAAGGAGCTAACTACAAGGTGACATGTGGATTTGATGGTGGTCATGAGAAAACCAACACCGAAACCAGACTGTTTGAAGGTCTTTGACTTCTTAAGGACTGATAGCAGCCTGTGTGACCAGAGCACCTACATGACGATCTCTCCTAAGTGTTTATATTTTCAGTAGTATGCTGTGTTTGTTTAACAAACTTTGTTACATTTCAGAAGCACTTTCTGATGCTGCTCTTAACAGATCCAACAGTGCAGTGGGGTGGGCTACTGGACAAGTTAGTAACTTTAACTTTTAAGAGATTTGAAATGGATGGATGGATGGATGGATGGATGGATGGATGGATGGATGGATGGATGGATG
>NW_013953099.1:170044-182187 GCF_001266775.1 Austrofundulus limnaeus | reverse complement strand
GGATAGGTGCTGCTGTTATTAGGAGTCCTCTCATTGCAGGGTTGTCCAGCTGAGCGAGGGGGGTGTCTGCAGTGTAGATTGAAACCTCTGCTTCTAAGTGATAATATTAAATATATAAATATCTATATTTATTACCCATCCATCTTGCTAAACAGAACAGTTACACTATTCAGCAAAGATTTGGTCAGTCTTCTCTGTGACAACTGGAAGAAAATCTGATTTTATTGTTTTTAAATTTAGTTTTTTTTATATTCACAGTTTCTCTCTCTCTCTCTCTCTCTCACAAGTTTGCACAGCTATCTAATTGGGGACATTCCATTGACTTCCATTACATTTCTACAGTCTAACCCTGACCACAAACCCTAAGGCTAACCTCACCTGACCCTAAAACTAACCTAGACTCAATTCACACCTTGGTCCTAAACCCAACCTCCAACCCACCAATGGCATTTAAACCAAATGGGGACTCTACTTTTGTCCCCAAATGCACCAGTTGTCCCCAAAGGTAGGCATATTGTCTTAAAATTGCCCCCAAATGTCACCAGAAACAACCCCCCCCCCACACACACACACACAAACTTTTTAAATTTTATAATGATGCTTAGAAACATGTAGTGCTCATTAAATACACAAAGAAACTTGGTTAAGTTAGACAGAAACCTTAGAACTGATCCCATATTGTGAGTTTCTTTCTGTTTGTTTTATCCTTTGTAGCAGGACAGTGAGAGGTTCTCCCAGACATGAACAGCTGTAAGTTTATAATTCTGCTAGTTTAACATAAACACATCTGGTTTGTTTCAGTCTAGTCCGCTGCAGTAGGTCTGGATACAGCAGCCTGTCAGGGTTACTTATGTCTATCTTTGGTCTTCAACTGGTCTCTGGACTAGTTTTGTGATAGAAAAGTGATTCTTAAACTAAGATTTTTGTCTTTTCACCACAGTGGATGGTGGTATAGTTTTCCACTATTTTCATGTAATAGGTCAGGAAACAGACTTGCACAGATTTAACTGTAACATTAGATGTTAAATATAATTTTCTGCTGGATGTGTGCAACATGCAGGCTGCGCTAGGGTTAGATRGGAAGTGAAACCAGGCAGGGGGCTAACTAATTTAGCAGAGATTGTTTGGAGTTTTAGGGATTACTATTATGGTCAAATAAAATGATAAATGGACTGTACTTACAGCTCCATTCTATCCAACTAGGATATTAAAGTTGCAATCTGTGCCCTCATTTACCCATTCACACAGCACTTTATTATCTCTACAAAACTAACATGTACAAATCAATCTATAGAGTCTAATTGTTAATTTATACGTACCACTGCACATAGGTTGAGAGGAATGAGGCAGGTGTGAGGAGTCGGGGTTTAGGGTTGGGTATTGAAAGGGTTTATTTCGATACCTGTACTAAATTGATACTTTCAAAATGGTACCGGTTCCTAAACGGTATTTAAATCGGTACTTTAAAAATAAATAAAACACACACACACTCACACAGAGATTTATGAAGCAATGACTATTTCTGAGGCAAAGTCAAACTTGAAATTGACCAACATATTAAAACCATTAATAATTTRTCTTTGCACCAAATATTCTTAAAGCATTTGTTGTATGTGGAAGTTTCTGCGTCTTATTTTGTAAAGTGACACCACACTTTGGACTAGAGCTGCAGCTAACGATTATGTTAGTAACGGATTAATCTATCGATTATTCTGATGATTAATCGAGCAATCTGATATAAAAAAATTTGTCATGTTCTGCAGTAATTAATTAAGCTTATTTTATGAGAAATACAATTATTTAATATTGTGAAGGGGTAATTTACACCTTATGACCCTGATGAAATCAAAGTAAAATTACAATACCAGTTGAATTAATTAATGTATTTTAAACTCCATTTGTTTGTATTTATGTAAGGTTTGAGGAGGCATTAATTAAAAACACTCTGTCACTGAATCATTTTTAACCATCACTGAAAAATCTAAATGCTGTAAATTTATTGTTATGGATTGGAAAATTGAATGTCTTTTTTGTCATAAATTTAATAAGTAAAATAGTTAATATTGAGTTTTGTAGAGTTCACTTGTTAATTGTGACAAAAATATTTTAAGACTGTTATTAGATTGATGCAGGGCTCCCATTTAGGCAATAAAAGATTTAGTCTTGACTGCTTAGCTATAAACAAATATGACAGTATTAATGAGGCTAAAATCATAAAAAGCAGCAGCAAATAATTAAAAAATCCAACTCTGTAAATACTTTTAAACTTGAAACATTTACTCCAAGTATCATTTAAACTAAGATAAAAGCACATCAACAAATAAACATGTTTCAGCTCAAGCTGTCGATCTGTCGTTGTGCTTTTATTTATCTGACAAACTTACAGTAAATATTGTTTTTAATCACACAATTTACACACTGTAATAAAACCCTACCAGGTCACCATGATTAGTCAGCACAAATAAACTTAGCTTAAACATTCCTCCTCCTTGTACATCTGTAACAGGACAGATCATCACAGATTTAGGTAACCAAACTGAACGTAAACAAATACCTGTTGTATCCCGGACACACTCGGTTCATGCAGCAGCTGTTTTTGTTCCAGTTCAGAAACATCGAGGATGTTCAGAGCCTTGCGCGTTGTCATCTTTTCTGTTTAGTTTTAAATGTTCCCATGCTTTTCATAATTTGTAGTTTTCTGAGCGCTTCGTTTCGGCACTCTTCGTCTTCTTCTGAAGCTAAATAAAGCGCTTAGCAAGCATACACGCGTGACGTGTCGACAGTCCGAGGTCCTGTTTCTCGCTAGGCTGTTTATTGTGCGACACCAAGTTTGCATACGCGGACGTAAAAAAAAAATCGCTGCGCTGCGGTCCAGTACGGCAGACGTTCGCTTTGGCTGCAGCGAGGTGTACTTGTACCCGAGGCCAACCATATACTTGTGCTCGAGTCCGCTCAGACCTCCTCGGACTGTGTGCTCCCGAGTATGTGGGAGCCTTAACTGTTAGCGGAAGCGCTAACATTGTAGCCTTGTGTGCAAGACAAATAACATTTTGGGCRGACAAAAGCGCACTGATTATAACTATGTATTTTTTTACGAAGCTTCGAGGCAGATAAATTTGCCTAGAGGATTTTTTTGTAATCGAATTACTCGAATTATTCGAGGAATTGTTTCAGCCCAACTTTGGACCGTTTTGCTTTCGACAACTTGACTTTAATAATAATATATAACTATTAACTGCAGTGGCACCTGTTTAGCCCCTCTCCATAAACTTGGTTCAACTCGATTCACTTTGGTTTGGGTCGGTTCTGCTCAGTGTCCGTGTGTCTCCACGCAGTGGGTGTGATAATGTGCGGACTGTCTGCAGCAGCTTCAACTGTTGTGTTTAAAATAAAATAAAATAACATAAAATAAAATAAAAAAGCTATGGTGGTCTTACCGTTCGGACGTCACTATCCATCTATCCATCCATCCATCCATCCATCCATCCATCCATCCATCCATCCATCATCACGGTGCAGTTTAGCTAAGTGCTTGTGTAACTATGGGCGGTCAGTTTGTTGGAAACCTCCTGTGATCTGCTCAGCTTTGTCTCCTTCACCTCTCTCCAGGAAGTGTTTACAAGTTCTGCCTTTCCCAAAAAGGYAGTTTTATTTTACCATGTCATCGTATCGCGCTGCACGCTCCTATTCCTAAACAAAAGCAGCTCTCTCCAGGAGGAAATTGGCTGTCAGTCAATCCAAGAGTTAATTCACGAGCAGAATTCTGCTGATGTTAAAACTGTAAGCGTGCTGTACTCATTTCTACCCGCTTAGAACCACCGGACAGGAGGTTCTGAGACAGTGCGGCTGTGGAGCGCGCTTGAAGACGCATTGGGCCGAGACCGAGCCGAGTCGAACTGCGTCCGTGGAGATTGTGTGCCGAGGCTGTCACTGTTAACAGTGAACACCAGAGGGCGCAAATTAACAGCTTTCTTTGAGGCACCGAAATAAGGCATCGAAGTTAGAGTTGTGTTTCAGTCTTAGTACTACTGTGGATATTCCCCCCGGTGCCATATTGGAACTGAGTTTCGGTACCCAAGCTTGTCAGGGTTTAAAAAAATTATACAATGTGTTCAGTCTGTGTTGGTCTTGTTCATGGTGACGATTAAACTGAGGATTCTAACATCAGTGGTGTGATTATTGAGTTAACATCGATAGCAGATGATGGCTGCTGCTGAGAATTACAAAGTTCCTCCACTGTTTGATGAGAAGATATCTTGTGAAAGTTGGAAAAATGAGATTGAAATCTGGAGACTCGTAACCAACTTGGACAAAAAGAAGCAGACCCGGGCGGTTACCCTGTCGCTAATAGGACAAGCGAGGGAAAGTGCACTGGAAAGAACTGCAGGAGACCTTAATGCAGATTCAGGAATGAACATTCTTCTGACCAAGCTGGACTCTGTATTTAAAAAAAAAAGAAAAGGATCAACAGTATGAAGCTTACATGGAGTTTGAGCGGATCAACAGACAAGACGGCATGTCCATGATGGATTACATTATCGAGTTTGAACAACAATATAAGTTATATAAGTTCAAAATGGAACTACCAGATGCAGTGTTAGCAATTAAGCTACTAGATACAGCAGGGCTAACCATTAAAGACAAGACAGTTAGCTCTTACCACATGTTCCATTCTYTTTTTGATAATATGAAATCTGCCTTGAAATTTTTTTTGGTAATGAAGTTTATCTGCCACAAGGGGGAGATTCTGCCTTCTTTACAAAAAAACACAAGCAAATGTGAACAGAGTTCAAACTCAGAGCAAGGCTCAAGAACGGCTGCAGGGACTAATCCACTGGACAAATACGGGAGAAAAGCTAAATGTGCAATATGTCAAAGCACTTATCAATGGCTAAAGAACTGTCCTAACAAAAGAAAACATGAAGCTAACAAACGTTGAAGATTTAAAATATGTTGTTGAAGAGACTCTACAAAACTAACAACTTCTAAAAACACTTCATTCACTCATATAATGATKAATTGACCTTATTATGTATTTTTCTTTCTGGTTACACCCCTGAGGTGTTTACTTTATGTCAGATGTTAGCATAACCAACTTTGTTTATACTATAGCCAGAACACATTGATAACACACACCAACTCTCATTCTCTGTTTTAAACTTATGGCTGCAATTATCAGAATGTATAAAAATACAAGCCTGGATCTAACATTTAGTTAATCATTTACAAAATTTCCTTCATACTTCATGACTTTTGCTATTATGACATATACTATGGGTTATGTACAGTAACATTAAAAAGGCTGTGTTCATGCTCTTAAAGTCCATGATAATAAAACTGTAGCAATCTTCCATTGCTGAGGAACACTCTGCATATACTTGTATTAAATACATAAAGACACATTGTTGCTGTTGTTTCCTGACAGTCATAAATTTCGACATATACAAGTGAGACAAAAACACAAGTGAAATAGGACATTTGATATCCAAATGTCAGTTATCATGAATTTATAAAAAATATGTAATTATTTTAACATCCTTATGTGTTTTCCCTTCCGTTGTGCTGTTGAAACCAGCAGCTTTGCAACACAAAACCTTCTTTAATATTTCAAAGTTTAACACAACATCCAAGTCTTCCATAGCTGTGATTTCTCATCCTTTCTGATTGCCAAGTATTTGTTTTGAAGACTGAAACTGCTGAGCTGAGCTGTTGGATCATACATCTGTGGTGCAAGAACAGAGACAATGAAGATTATCAGAACAGAACAGTGTGGCAAATGATAAAAATCAGTGGAAAATAAAAGATTTTCTTGATGAGCTACACGATCATCTCCCAATTTTTTTGTAAATCCATCAAACATCTGACCCAATCAGCATTATTAGGTGTCTTCATTCACCTGCTTCCTACATTTCCTACACAACTTTTAAAAATGAACACTATTCTAAAATTTTGCAAAGGTTTTTAGCCAAAACAAAAAATTTAATGTTTCCAATTAAATTTTAAAATGCACCCAAAGTTGTTTCTCTAGAACTCAGCAGTACATTCTAGTAATAATATAAATTTGCAAAAGGCAAATAATTTAAAATATAAACTGCAAAGAGACCCAAGATTTACAAGAGTCTGTTGCAAGTGGTTCATGATGGTCACTGTGGCAGAGGTGATGCAAGGATATGACCTTTGGGGGTGCTTTGTTTGTATCATTCTCTAAACCTCAGTGCTTATTCACAAACATTCACTTACAAAATTAAATAGTTTTGTCCAACTAAAACAGTTAACAACTATATATGGAATTTGAAACAAAATCTCAGAAGCCACATCAAACTTGCCAACTTTACATTTAGATTTACACATTTAATTTTAGGATTTATATTTACATGCAATTTTTAAAGGGGCAATATCGTAAAATCAACTGTTTTGAGTTTTATATCATGTTATAATGTTAWACTCTCATCAAAAACATGCCCAGAGTCTTGCTTTGACTCATTCATGCATGTTTGAGAAATCCTGCAGTGTCCTGAGGCAGCCAGGCAGGGGAGCAAAAACGACTGTTGGGACTAGAACCGCCTTTTAGGACTAGCTCCTCCTCTGGGCTGTGTCTCTATGCTGAGCTTCCTCATCATAAAGCACACCCGCGTGCGCGCACGCACACACACACACACACAAACAAACAAACAAACAAACAAAAACAAACAAACAAACAAACAAACCCCAGCCCGCCCCGTGACTCTTGCAGGCTATTGATAGCAACATCTATCAAACACCTGGTGCAAACTGTGTCTACTGAGCTCCTAATTCTAATTCTAAGTCCAGCCTTTTGCAGATTAAAAATATCTTTTGAGGAAATAGATTTTCAGATGCCAAGGAAACTTCACAGAGCTTCCAAATCACGTAAGAACATTGAGCTAAATAACAAAATGCTAGAGTAAAAATTTTAACACTCGAAGTAAGCTAAATAATGAAAATGTGTTTTTTAACATTTTATTTTACACTTGGTGCCACATAGTTATTGCCTTTTGTAAAGTTAATTAATTTTAGTAATCTTCTTAAATTGTTATTAATTTAAAAGTTATTCAGTTGTAGAAACACTTTCAGGGCTTACTTTTTATTTAAGTCTTTCCAGTGATTTAGTGGATATTTTACTAACATGACAGATGAAAGCACACAGAGATGAATACTGTTGCCTCTTTGTGATTGTCAGTAGATGATAATCAATAGAAAAAGAAGTTAAAGGTGTTGTGGTTGGGAATGGGGCATGGGTTTAACTGAAACAAGGACACCTAAGTTAAACTGGCTGAACCTTGAACCAGGATCCATCTGTCTGTTTGAGTTACAGAGCTCCAAGGAGGACTGACTTTTGTCTCTTGTTTTGTCAGATTTTGTAGCTTTTCCCTCCCTAATTACATCTATATTGTACAGAAGAAAAAGAAAAAGAGAAATTTGCTATTAGCTGTCCTAAAAGCTGTTAAATGATGTCATCCTTTAATTAGCGTATTTGAACATTTGCCAGTAATGGGGATCCCTGATTAGTTGTAACATTAGACTTTATTTGATAAACATATATTATTAACTGTAAAATAAATACTGTAAAAATACTGTAGACTGTTTAGTTTTGTCAATTTTTAAAAATATATCTTAACATGGAAGGAGCCATTTTATTTACACGYGAAGCATTCTGGGTAAATGATGATGTGGATAGGTCATAGGTGTGAGCGAGCTATATCCACCCTGAAGATTAATCTTGGACAATATCTGATGATCAACTTTTAAATGAAACCAGAGAGCGTTGACAGAGAGGAGAAGGTAGAAATGACTCAGCCTGTAACTGGAAATATGGATGGAGGACAACAGAGCTGCTTCATGGAAGAAGAACCTCAGATTAGCCTGTTAGCCTTTGCGCTAGCGCTGACGCTATATTGCCTTTTATGTATTAGCTCAGCACTAGCACAACAAACAAGCTAAACTGAAGTCCTCCATCCATATTTTTAGTTGCAGGCTGAGTCATTTTTGCATTTCCCTCTCTGTCATGTGGATGGGGGACCTCAGTGATGAGAGGAGAATGTGTAGCGCTGAGCTAATACATATATGGTGATAGCGTCGGGGCTAATGCTAAGCTAACAGGCTAAGCTGAGGTTCTTCTTCCATGAAGCAGCTCTTTTGTCCTCCATCCATATTTTCAGTTACAGGCTGAGTCATTTCTACCTTCTCCTCTCTGTCAATGCTCTCTGGTTTCCTTTTTAAAAGAGCCGATCGTCAGATATTGCCCAAGATTAACCTTCAGGGTGGATATAGCTCGCTCACACCTATGACCTATCCACATCATCATTTACCCAGAATGCTTCGCATCCACAGGGTGGATGAGGTGAAGAAGTGACTGATCTGAAAGTTAAATGCAGCTGAGTCCAGAGATTTATTCCAGAAAGACAGTGTCAGTGGGGAAAAAAATTACAGTAGTCTCTAAAAGTCTGTAAAAACACTGAGAAACGTTATTAGATTTGGTCCTTATTGCTTTTTGGAAAAAAGTCATTAGAGGACTCTGAAAACTTGCTAAATCTAGCTATAAAGGCAATAAGTTGGCAACACTGCTACTGAAGGTCCCAGCACATTTTGATTGAGCAGCATGTATTTTTTGTACACGTTTTTAAAGTTGTCTCAAATCAAGCTTTGTGACAAAAATGGAAAAACACTGACTGAATGACAATAAGGAAGCCTCAGTCCAGGTCCATTAGAACCTTTATCTAGATCTCATTTGGTCTGACTGCATTATCTGAAGTCCACTTGACCAGGCAGGTTTGTTGCATTCAGTGCTGAATGCTCATTTAAATATACTCGTTAATGAATCATTTTAAAGATTTGCCAATGAAAATGTTGGTGGAGGTATAATTAGGAATATTTTTACATCCTCAGTTTGACTGCTGAGTAACGTGAGACTAGAAATGTGTGTGTGGTATCAGTGAGATTCCCTCATGTGTGTCATTACTGAAGAGGATGAATGTTGAATGAAGTCCCCCCAGGTACTGTTGAAAATGGATAAAACAACAAAGCAATGCAGTTGGATCAGGTTAAGTCATCTCAGGTATTCCAAGTTTTGTCTTCAGGTCAGTGTTTGATTCTGTGATGCAGCAGAACATACAGAATACTGAAACCTCTTATTCCTGTCTAGTGTTTGTTGTCATCACTGCCCACTGCAATTGGCAAAAAGGATGATAATGTTTTTGGTTGGATTATGTATGTGCGTACGGTTGGGTGTGCGTTGAATTTGAACGATGCAGATTTTTTTAGAAGCAGGATCAAAAAAGTTGACATGGTTTAGATGAGGTAGCAACCAGTATTTAAATATAAAACCTATGAACTTGAATATTAATATTATGAATTTACTTTGCACAGGGCTACTCTGTGAAAAGTCTATCTGCTCTGGCAGATTATTTCACTTAGTTTCAGAAGATTCAGAGTCAAATGAAATGAAATAGTCTGACAGTAGACTGAGACAGAAAGACTTCTTGAAATAAAGTGCAGGCTAACAATATTAATTGATATACTAAAATCTTGTTTAGTATATCAGTCTCAAAACGTGATCAAAACTGCTTATTGTCTGATATGTAAGACTTGGCTAGATGGACAGGTTTTGAAATGTAGAGTGTTTACTTCCAAAGACCTGATGAAAATACATTGACACATATCCAGAGTTTGATGCTGCAGCTACTGAAACATACAACTGAGCTTTACTTACAGTTGTAAGTTCTAGTATAACTTGTTAGCTGCCTTGCTGTTGGTATTAGACCTATTTTACTGTTTTACCTACGAGTGTCAATGAAGGCTCATGCAGCATCAGAGACAGAACCCTGAGCGGTGTTTAATCATGTTGGTCGTGTATCGTCCTTTGCATGATATAATCTTATTCTTTTATTAAGGTTAAGCCACACCAGGGGCAGTTCTAGGGGCGGGGCCACCGGCATATTGGCCGCAGCTGAAATCCRATTGGCCCCCTGAAGTGCACCTGTCCTGTCACTCATCTGTACTTTGCCTGAGAATGGTGATGGTGGTTTCAGTTCCATGTCCAAACACTAGTAGCGCTAATGAGTCAAACAGGAAAGTCCAGTATGAATCATCCATCCATCAATTTTCTGCACACGCTTCTTCCTTTTCAGGGTTGCGTGGGTCACTGGTGCCCATATCCAGCAGTCACAGTGCGAGGGGCGGGGTACACCCTGGACAGGTCGCAAGTCCATCACAGGGCCACACATAGAGACAAACGAGACAAACAACCATTCACTCTCTCACTCACACCTAGGGACAATTTAGAGTTATCAATTAACCTAAGAGTCATGTTTTTGGTCTGTGGGAGGAAGCTGGAGTACCCGGAGAGAACCCACGCATGCACGGAGAGAACATGTAAACTCTACCCAGAAGGGTCCCCGGACCGGGATTTGAACCGGTGACCTTCTTGCTGAGAGGCATCAGCTCTACCAACTGAGCCACCGTGCCGCCCAGTATAAATCAATTTTACAGAATTCTTCTCTTCTTAAGAAAATCTAAACAGTGTTGCAGAAAAAGTCTTTCAACTGACAAAAGATGGCTGCCTTTTCTCATATGCTGTGTATTTGAAAGAACTTTATCTATGTACAGTAAAATACATGTAAAACTGCCAAGGATACATAAATGTTCAAGCTTTTACATTAAATTACATTACAAGTGCTTGAACATGTGACTGGTAAAATGTATACACCTTACCAAAACCAGTGATTTGAGTACCAGGATGTTGAACAAATACTTGGCCCCTCAATGAATATTGTGGCCCCTTGATGGCCCCTTGCTCAGAAAAATCTTAGATCCGCCACTGAGCCACACTTTAAATCGCCACGGCACACCATCTGCAGATTCTTCTTCGGTGGTCTTCAGACTTCTTGCAGTCGGCAGACTGGGTTTCACAACTATAATTAGAAATGTTAAAATTTGAATGATTCAATGAGAATCTACGTGTTAGTCCAGGTTCCATATAATGTTCAAGACTCCATGCCCAACACTGTGTGGGTTTGTCTCATGTGTTAGCAAAATATTTCATGAGTTACTGGACAGATTTGAATGAAACTCTTGGAAACTGTATGTCTACAACTCGTTACATTTAGAGTCAATCTAATTTAAGATGGCTGCCACAGCTAAGCAACATTTAGCAAAAAAAAATACAAAAAAACTAAGTCAACCAGTTTTACAGGCACTGAGCTAAAACGTAGTGTGGTAGTAGAGACTCCTCTCAATGCATGGACCTACAGTACGTAACTGAATCTATACCTACAATTCAATATATGCCTACAGTTTTCAAGATGGACCCTGCAGCCAGTCAACATTAGTGAAGACACAAATGGTAATGACTCAGAAAGTTCAATAGATCCTGAGCGAAAGATTGATGTGATAATAGCTGAAAGTCATGTTAAACACACACTGATATCTTTCAATGTGGCATGAGACCAATCTAAACTTCTCTGCAGAAGACAGTCTTTGTTTTACTCTGGCATAAAGAGCAGGGTTGACATTCGTTTCTTAAAAAATATGCTTTCATTCAAACCTAGATGATGGTTGAGAAGATGCTTACCAACAACATCCTCCTGTTTCATTTACTGCATGAGGCTGGAGTGTAAGCACACAACCTGATTAAAGGTTTTAGGTTGAAGGCCTGCTGGTTGTGAATCCCTTCAGATGATGCTGGACATAATGTTCAGCTCAAACAGCTCAAGCAGTTAATTAAAAAATGTGATGTAGCAAGCTAAACTGGTTACAAATTGCAATTATTGCACTCTGCACACCAGAGTGGGCCAGAAATAGTCCAGGCTCACACCTGCCGGGGTCATCCTGTGGGAAGGAACCTCTTTGTTTTTATTTTCTTCTTCATGAGCCTTCATTACCAGCAAACCAAGTGATCAGCAATAACGTGCAAATGATATGGAAAGGAAAAGCTCCTGAAAGGCACAACTGTTGCCATGGCAACCATTTCTTACATGCAAAAAGGAGATGGATTTTTTTTTTCTTTTGAAGGACAGTCCTCTTTATTCCCAGTCTCCATCTTTTATTCCGGTGTCTGTTAGGTGATGAAAGTTCTGACAGGTAGATGAATCACTGCAATAACACGGTGGTAGACAGACATGGGGGGC
>NW_013953099.1:167559-169939 GCF_001266775.1 Austrofundulus limnaeus | reverse complement strand
GTTTAAAAGGAAGGACTGCTAAGTGAGTGGTTGAAATCACAGTCGTCCAGTTTTACTCAGACCTCTTTGCTGTGACCTTTAAAGCCCCCCCTGACTCCAGCAGTAACGATTAGTGCTGCTCAGTGTCAGTGTGTCACACACTGTTTTTAAACAGACATTGTCTTTGATGTAGTCAGAATTAGCCTTGCAGAGCRTCCTGGGTGTATTCTGGATGCTTCCTCTTACTTCAGTGAGACAGTTCCTCCCCCAAAGCGTACGTAGGCAGGAGAAGTGGGTTTCACACAGCAAAAAGAAAGCTCTTGAGAGATGACAAGGAAAAAACTAACAACATCAGCACCCTACATCACAGCAGCAAGAACGGAAGTCAAACACGAGACACGTCAGTACCAGTCTACTAGACTACAGCTGMTTTTCATGAGACGATGAAAGCTTACAGGAGAAGACTTCAAAGCTCACTGACACAAACGCAGCGCTGCACAATGAAAGAGAGAGGTGGGTGACTTACAKCTGATCACACTGCTGCTGGAGTCTTTATACTGTATGTGCAGTACTTTGTGTTGTGGACTTCTGTGTTGTGTTACAAGACTTTTTCAAATGTGCAAAAATACATCAGTAGTAATAAGTATTACTCTGTGACAGAAAGTAAAACTATCAGTGGCTCTGCTGGTCAAACTGTTTCAGACCTTCTTAATGGGATTTTAGTAGAAGCAGTGTGACACACGTTACCATAGTACACATATAAAATGGACTGGTGCTTACATGGTGTACTTATACTTGGGTAGTATTTGCAGGATGGGTACAAGATACTTATAGAGTAAGTATTGTGTACTTCCATGGTACCTATAGCTATAGGGTTTTATTGGAATACTTACAGAGAACTCATGAGGTACTTACATGATGCATTCGCAGTACTTACAGGAAAACAGAGAACATATGAGGTACGCATAGAATGCATTCACAGTACTTACAGGAAACATATGCAGTACTAATAGAGTAGTTCAAGGATAATTACAGTATGATTCCAGAGTACTTATGGGGTATTTTCAGGGCACTGATGTAGGTGCTAACTATAAACGTACTCCCTACTGTTCTGTTTACTTTTATGCCCTTATTTAGTTTTATTTCTTTAGTTTTTATGTATTTTTGGTTTTAGTACTTTTGTGTTGGTAATAGTATTTTAGTACTTTTATGTCAGTGCTGTTGTCTGTGGCATAACTGCTGTTGTGAACCTGTAATTACCTGCAATTAATCCATCCATCCATCCATCCATCCATCCATCCTTCCATCCATCCATCTAACCATTATCCATCCTTCCATCCATCCATCATCCAGCCAACCATTATCCATTCATCCATCCATCCATCCATCCATCCATCCATCCATCATCCAACCTTTCACTTACCATTCATCCATCCATCCATCCATCAATTTATATCTGTCATTCATCCATCTATCTAATTATCCATTATCCATTCATTCATCCATCCATGATTCCTAATTGCTATTTACACTGTCCATTTTGTGTATCTAAGGGGTATTTTTGTGGTACTTGTAGGATACACTGAGCTCTGAAGCGCAAGCGTGTCAGGATGGTGCTGATGTGTAATGCTTCTAGTCCATCCCTCTCAGCTCTTTTTGTACATGTTGTAGTTTTTGTTATGAATCCACCTTGCCAGCCTTGTGATTCCTAACYTGATTATATTTTATGCCACAGCCTTGTCCTCAGTCCTTTGTTTTACTTCCTTAGTCATGTCATGCATTTTTTAACATCCCTTGTTCACAGCTTCAGCCTGTTTCTGCTCAGTGTTTTTCCCCCTCCCATCACCAGTTTACCACAGCCCCGCCTTCATGCAATCAGCTTCATGCAACTCACCTGTAGTTCCCAGTATAAAGCCTTTTCATCAACTCTCAGTCTCTGCCAGATTTTCATGCGCTTTGCTATGAACTTCCCGCAGTCTTGTACCTTGTCCCTTGTTAGTCCTGGTTCCCTGATCCTGCTCATGCTCCTCGGTTTCATGATCTCTGCCTTTGCCCTCGTCGGATTCCTCCTGTTAGTGATAGGCAAATGAAGCTTTTCTGAAGCACTGAAGCTTGCTTTGAAAAAGGGTTCATTACTCGAAGCTTTCCAACACAGTTTTTTTTGGCTCCATCCTGTGGCCAAAAGTGTGAGAAGCTGCTTGAAACAACACAAAGTGAAGCGCTTCATAGCGAAGGAGTTGACAGCTTTTTAATTAATATTTCTGTTTGCTATCAGGTTGTCATTGTGTTGCTTGAATAGATTTTCTTTTTTCTTTCTTTTTTTGTGGGTGAGAATAAAGTTATGGTTTATGGTTTATTATAAATAAATTTAAATTGTGTCCATCTTATTTCAAGTTTAAGA
>NW_013953099.1:163082-167148 GCF_001266775.1 Austrofundulus limnaeus | reverse complement strand
AGTTTATTCACAATATTAATAGTATTTTCTGGAAGTCTGATAAATACAGACACAGGTCTTTGATTTAAATTTTGACAAGCAAGCGGGACGTTCAAAACTTTTCCACWGAACCTTACAATGTTCAAACAATGTCTTTATTAGAGTCCATACAGTTGATCAGTTTCATGCAATGCTCCCTGCAGCCCGTCCCCCTGAGGACAGGGCATCGTCACCATCGAGGTTTTGTTTTTTTATGAAAATCATCACCTGTGCAACAAGTGAAACTCTGCTCTGGGGTGTGTCTCGCGCTCTCCTTGCTTTCTTTTTAATGATGAGCCAAGCAGTGCGCAGTTGTGTGTCGGTCCGACCGTGTGTGTGTGTGCGCGGGCGTGCGCGTGCGCTCGCAGCAAAGGCCCTTTGTGGGTTCGTGTGTGTGTTAGACCGAACTTCCACTGTCTGGCCCAGGCTTATAAACTGCACGATAAAGTAAACACATACATTTGTTTGCCTCTGTGTCTTAATAAATCCTTCACTGGTTTGTTATATTTTGCGCATTTGCCAAAACACACCACGAATCCAGCCAATGATTCACTTCCTCATGAACCTTTGAATCAGGTACCAAAGCAGTGACGTAACTTCATCACTTTCGAAGCTTCGGACGTCACTGATCATGTGACTTTTACCAAACGAATCAAGCTCCGACACAGTGCTTCTGAAACAGTGTGTTGTTTTTTCAATACACGCGCTGAAGCTTCAGCTTCAAACTGCCCATCACTACCTCCTGTCATCTGCTTATCCGGTAACGACTCCTGCTTCACTTCYTGGTTTTTCGGCTCTTGGATTTTCCCTCATCGGCGCGACGCTTCATCGGATTACACGGCTCTCAACCACTGCTCAGTTTACGGACCCACGACTCAAGCCTGCTCCACTAAGTCTGGTAATTCTTTTGATTCTGATCCTTGCTTATCCCTGGACCCAGTTCTTGTCTGTTGGACTCAAACCCCAAACAATTCTGAACTGTGACGATATCACACGGACTCGGACCCTTTCAACTCAAACCAGTGATTGTGTATGGAACACCCACACGAACACCAGGTCGGTGGCTTTGTATATTCTCTCAGTCAAAGTTCACAGTGACTCTTTTGTTAATAGTTTTTTCGTGTGTCCAGAAGTTCCAGTCCCACTCGATGTCCTGATCCAGAACCACACCAAAGCCTTGCACATCAACAATAAAATCTGTAAAACTGTTTTTGAGTTTGGCATTAATTCAGAGTTCAAAGACCGGTTCATATCAGTTTTTTAAACGTTATAGAGAATGTAGACTCATGTTTAACTCATTCATCAACTCAGCTCAGTTTTTTTCTGTTCCCATTTTTCCATCAGTAGTGCATTGTTGGTTCTACGTCACAGTCCAGTCCTTCTCATGTTCTTTGAGTTCCTCATGTTTCTTGTGATGTTCTTCTAATTAGTTTGTAAGAAGATTTTGTATTTCAGTACTTTGGTTTTGAAAACAAATAGTTTTAAAACATTTTCTTTAACTTTTTTTGTCASTCTAGGCCCCAATTTCATGCAAACATTGTCAAATTGGAGAGCAACAAAAGCTGATTTCACTTTTTAAAGTTTACTGATTGTTTTCATGACATCAACACCTCACTAGCTCTATCTTTGTGTGTTATTCTTTGTTGTCATCTGAACTTTAAATATACTAAATACAGCCTGTTAAATATCTTGTTTTTTTTAGCTATTTCTTTGGCATTTACATAATTAGACATCTCTGCCTGTCAGATCTGAGAAAGGGATTAACCCAGAATTCAGATGAGAACTCAAGGGGAAAAAATAAACTCATTTTTAATAGAAAACAAAGACTGGCAAAACAAAACCTACAATAACTCAGATACAGGGATGCACAAACAGACAAAGGGATAAAAACCCGATGTGACATGKAGCCAATAAAGCTCTGATGAGGTGGGATCAGCAGGAGACTGAGTATTAGAGTGGCAGCTAGAACACCCTCCATTGAATTTTATTCAATCCCAAACTCAAAGCCACACCTCCCACGTTTTTCTCCACTGGTGTGGGGATGGGTGTAGACCAAACAAGGAAGTTCTCTGTGGATGAAGGTGGTAGTGAAGTTCTTTACCATGAGTACAATCACCYGGCTGTCTCTGCAGCTGCTGCAAGAGAGGAAATAGTGGTTTTTTTGTATTTTTTTTAAACTGAAATGAAGATGATGGAGGTAATTTTAAATGGAGGTATTATTGGAGGAAGTAATATTGTAGGTAATATTATTCAATCAAAAAAAAACTATTTCGATAAAAAACTTAATCAAAAAATGTTTTGCAAAACAAACGTTTTTTGCATGTCAGAAACCTTTGGTTGAATCTCAGATTTCTGGTTGATGCTCTAAGTTCTTGGTTGAACTCAAAAAAGTTTTGAACTCAGAGAACATAAACATCCGGGGCGGGGCCTAAGAAGGAACTACTATGAGACATGTCCCTATTGGTTATTGCAGATTAAAGCGATTTCCTGGTGCACCTGCTTTGAATGTTATCAATACATTAAATGGCTGTTATTAGCCATGGTGGAGTGGTTAGGGGAGTCATCCCGTAACTGAAAGGTCACCGGTTCAATCCCATGTCCAGCCRTCTCAGTCGTTGTGACCTTGGGCAAGACACTTCACCCACCTTGCCTACCAATGGTGGTCAGAGGGTTCGGTGGCACCGGTGGATAGCAGCCCCACCTCTGTCAGTGTGTCTCAGGGCAGCTGTGCTACAGTGTAGCTTACCACTAGTGTGTGAATGAATGTGTAGGAAAAATGAGCATTGTTCAAAATGGTATGTCCAAATAATCAGGAATCCGCTGGATTTCTTCTTTAAAACTTTATTTTCAATCTTCTGACTCCAGTCAGGTTCAGAGTACAGCACACAGGCCTTGAGCTAAATCAAAACAAAACACATGATCTCTGCTCTAAAACAGAGACTCTGCAACACACTGACAGCTTCTTTTCACTATAATAATGAAYTGAGCTTAAAATGTTCATCTCTTCCTGGTTACACCTCTGGAGGTGTTACCTTTTACGTCAGACGTCAGAACGTAACTCATTTTTGTTCAGACTAAAGAAAGAACATATGATAACACAGACACCAACTCTGTCTGCTTTAACTTAAAGACTGAATTGATCAGAAAGTATAAAATACAATACTGCATCGAACATTCAATTTATCAGTTACAAAATTTCCTTCAAATGGGTGACTGTAAGTGTAAAGTGCTTTGGGGTCTGGAGCAGGGCTGGAGTGGGACTCATTTTCAGCCCTGGAGTTTGATGCCTCTGACCGGCCCACTATAGATCACAACATATTACCCTGGATTTACATCACTTGCGTTCCGTCTCCGCTCTGCTGCGCAGGTCGCAGCTGAACCGTTTCAAGTCTAGTTTACAATACCTCCGCTCCGCTCCGGTCCGACAGACGTGCAGGAAGCAGATCGCGCGATAAATTCAGTGATAAATGTGGAAGTCACAGCAAAAAAATAATTAATTCTGTCAAAGTCAAACTCCAAACACAGCTGAAAACAACAATACAAAGGCTTTTGGTTTCTATGGTTGAAACTGTCTCGCTGTCGGCTTTCTGAAACTTCTGAGTTCAAAACAAAATCAACGTGTATCTTGTGTGTACACATATGCTTCATGCTACATGTTTCCATCTGCTTCCCAAACAGAACGATACATTCTGACAGCATTTGTTTAGAAATATATCCGTATATTTATTGATATAGCTGCAATTTCAACATTATTCAAACAAATTACCCAGCCTAAAAGTGTCTTATTTTTAAAATACGGATGTTGTGCTCGTTTCTTTTCCTGTTGGTGCGACGTAATCTTTAAAAACTGACTCAGGCGCTGCTCCCTCATCCAGCAAAAGTAGGATCTGTTCTAATTTTGACGGATCGCCGTCTGCTCACCGCCGCCGTGCGCAGCCATTTTAAACACTCTCATCGATTATAATGGGTGTGTATTTGCTGTGGAGGTCAGACCGGAGCGGAGCAGAGACCTAACACAAGCAGTGTAAATTAGGGGTCAGTCATATTG
>NW_013953099.1:159166-160621 GCF_001266775.1 Austrofundulus limnaeus | reverse complement strand
CCAGAAAGGATAAAAAGATACTTAACAGAATAACTACAAACTTACATTAATAACAAATGAACTTGGGCAAGCTTAAGGCAATATACAGGGTCTTTTGTACAGCCGCCCCCAAATGTATTCAGTACATTTGCTCCAAACAAAGTCCTTAGTCCAATACAAGTTATTCCTGTGATGGGAAATAACTGTTATTCTTCAGGAAGGGCTGGGAGCATGACCAGTCGTGCCACAGGCCGTGTGTATACTCTGTACTTGACCTTCACATCTGCTAATCTAACATGTCCATCAGGGCTGGGGTGAACTCTGACAATGCGCCCAGTGGGCCAAAGAGCTCGTGGGAGCTGGGGATCCACCATCATAACAGTTCCTTCAGTGATGTCATTTACATTGGATTACCACTTTTGACGAGGCTGCAGTCCAGGTAAGTACAAGCGAATGAAGCGTGCCCAAAAATGGTCAGCAAGTACTTGTGCATGCTTCCACCGGCGGCGGCTAAGAAGCTCATCCTTGGCGTAAACTACCTGTGGCAGAGATCCATCAGGCCGCCCCATGAGAAGGCAGTTGGGGGTCACAGGATCTGGATCACTTTTCCGAGGAAACATAGCCAAGCGGTTTTGAGTTGAGAATCCCTTCCACTTCCACAAGCACTGTGTGGAGGACCTCCTCTGGCACTGGCTGTGCCCCAACTGTAGTGTACAAAGCATTCTTCACAGAGCGTATTTCTCGCTCCCATGAACCTCCAAAGTGGGGAGCAGCTGGAGGGTTGAAATGAAATTAGATTTTCTGTGGGGCCAAGAGCTGTTGTAGGTCTGATGACATGGCTGCAAACGTGTCCTTCAGCTCTGCATTACCTCCTATAAAGTTTGTCCCCTGGTCTGAATAAATCTCTGCTGGGGTTCCACTTCGGGCGATGAACCGCCGAAGTGCCATCAGAAAGGAGTCTGTATCAATCAAAGTCAGGACATCCAGATGCACAGCTCTCACCGTCAGGCATTTAAAAATGATCCCCCACCTGTTCTCCAAACYCCAACCTACTTTGACCTCCATGGGTCCAAAACAGTCAGTTCCAGTAGAATAAAAGGTTGGCTTGAATAGGCGAAGCCGAACTCTTGGTAAATCAGCCATTCTAGGTATGAGTGGTTTCGCTCTCCATCTACGACATTCAGTACAGGTTCTCTGAAAACGACGAACAGCCTCTCTGCCTCTCAGGATCCAGTACTTGCGCCTCAACTCTGCAAACACACGTTCCGGTCCTGGGTGACGCAGTCGGATGTCATAATCTTGAATAATCAGACGAGTGACTGGGTGAGAAGGATCAAGTATCAGTGGATGCAGCCTGCCATAATCTAAATCTTCGGATCGGCGCAGACGACCACCAACTCAAATTAGCTCCTCTTTATCATCCAGCTCTGGAGATAAAGTTAGGAGGCGACTGCTCCGTCAGACTGGGTTTTAAGC
>NW_013953099.1:156992-159011 GCF_001266775.1 Austrofundulus limnaeus | reverse complement strand
ATGGTAGTCCTCAGAAGTTTTAGGGGTGTCTTTATCAGCCGCCCCGTGCAGCTCCTGCATAGTGACGTCAAGCAGCTCCTTCCAAGTGTTGTATTGACTAATGTCGGCTTCAGACATTGAGGACACACCACAGAAAGTTGATCGGCGAAGCTCAGAAGGATCTGGAGAGGGGTCCAGGTTTCTTGTGGGATCTGTTGGCCATTGATCAGGATGCAGATGAAGAAAATAAGGTCCTTTGCTCCATCTATTTGGTTTTGCCAACTCCTGCAAGGTCTTGCCATGAGTTATGTCATCTGCAGGGTTTTGAACAGAGTCCACGTCGCCAGGTGTTGTGCTGGGTTAACGCCTGTATTTCTGCTACACGAGAGCCCACAAAGACTTTGAAGRGGCATGACTCTGATTGCAGCCAAGTCAGCATAGTTGTGGAGTCTGTCCACATTACAGTCTTCTCAATCTGCAATGTGAGCTCATTTTGAAGGAGCTTGGAAAGCTGTGCTCCTGTTAGTGCTGCYCACAGTTCCAGTCTTGGGATGGAGTGCAGGCGTTTAGGAGCCACCCTAGAGTGTGCCATGACAAAGGCGACATGCTCCTTTCCATTTTGTCCTACTGTCCTCAAGTATGCCACTGCACCATAGGCCTGCTCAGATGCGTCGCTGAATATGTGCAGCTCTCTCACTTTCACTCCAGTGTTTGTGCTTTTAGTGGGCAGGTATGGTCGGGGTAAAAGAATCTCAGGGAGAAACTGCAGCTCTTCTTCCCACATATGCCATTCTTGTAGGAGGTCAGGTGGAAGCTGGGGGTCATCCCAACCTCTATTTTTGTCCCATAAACGTCTCACCAGCATTTTGGCTCTCGTTGCGTAAGGTAAGATGAGACCTAGTGGGTCGAACTGGCTGGTGAGTACTTTGTAAATGCTACGCATTGTAGGAGCACTATAGTGAACAGGACGATGTTTGTAGCCCAGCATGTCTGTGGAAAAATGCCAACTGAGTCCCAGTGTTGATTCAGGACAATCCACCTTACTTTGTGCAAGCCAGAGTTCTGCACTCTTCTGGTAGGTGGCTGATGACTGATGAGTCGTTACTGGCCCACTGTCGAAGTACAAATCCAGCTGATGACAGAAGAGCTCTCAGTTTAGTGATGAGATCTTTGGCCTCCTCCTTAGATGGTAGACTGTGGAGACAGTTACTGTATCTACYTAAAAGCATCTTTCTATTGATGTTCTCACTTCCTCACCAGGGTGGCTTTGGTCTTTCACGTGGCACTGTAGGGCAAATACAGCACAGCAAGGGCTGCAGGTGATACCGAAGGGAAGTACCTGCCACTCATACACTGCAGCTGGCTCATCAGAGTGCAAGTCACGCCACATAAAGCACAGGAGTGATCGATCCTCAGGGAGGAGGTGGACTTGATGGAACATAGCCTTTATGTCTCCCCTCACTGCCACAGCATGTTCCCGAAACCTGAGGAGGACTCCCAGCAGGGATGCTCCCAAAGCTGGTCCGGGTAGGAGATGTTCATTCAGGTTCTGACCCCAGTGCTGAAAGGAACAGTTAAACACCAATCTGTGCTTACCATTATGACTGACGAGGTGGTGAGGAAAATACCAGGCTTCCTCTCCTTTGGTTAACTCAGAGGGATGAATCCTTCGTACGTATCCTGCCTGGATCAACTTCTCCATCTCAGCCTGATATATTCCTGCTCTCACAGGGTCTTTATGGAGCCTTCTTTCAACGCTTCTCAGGCTGGGCAGGACAGCATCGGGTGTGGCTTGTAGAGGTGGCATGTCTTTGTGACGTAGCAGATGGGTAGCATAATGTANGGAGTCTGTATCAATGGAAGTCAGGACATCCAGATGCACAGCTCTCACCGTCAGGCATTTAAAAATGATTCCCCACCTCTTCTCCAAACGCCGACCTACTTTGACCTCCATGGGTCCAAAACAGTCAGTTCCAGTAGAATAAAAGGCTGGCTTGAATAGGCGAAGCCGAGCTCTTGGTAAATCAGCCATTCTGGGTA
>NW_013953099.1:155167-156396 GCF_001266775.1 Austrofundulus limnaeus | reverse complement strand
CAGAAGCCTGTTAATCACCCAGCCATCAAAATCAGGTGTGTTGGAGCAAGAAAACCTCTAAAACATGCAGGATAGCGGCCCTCGAGGACAGGAGTTTGACACCCCTGCTGTAGTTGGTGGTGGTGTCTTGGGAGGCTCACAGTTGATATCATGGAGAATTTGTAGGTGTCTTCTTCGGAAGAGGTTGCATAGCTTCTTCAAGTTGCACTGTGCTGCCTGGTGTGAGCGGGCACAGCGCCAGCATCTTTTGTTGGTCTTTATCCAGTCTTTTAACTGATCTTTTGTCAGTTTACTTACAGACGCACACTGGCTCAGGTGGTGATCTTTGCTATCACAGAAGGCACAATAGGTGATGATTTGACTTTGTTTGGGGGATTGCTCTGTGGATTTGCCACCTGGGAGGCATTATCCYCTCCATGTAGCACAGCAACAGAATGTTTTGCTGACCGTACTTCAGCCCTTAGGCTACTCGGTTTCTCTCTTGCACCCCTCGGGCATAACTGTCCATCAAAATCTTGACACCAAGACTCGTACTTCAACCAATCGGCCAGGTCTTTGAGGGTATGGGTATGCCCAGACTGTTTAAACATGCATCTGCAGAACTCAGCTCGCTGCGCAGGTGGTAACTTACTGAGCAGGCGAGCTACATGAGAACCACACTGCAACTCCACCTCCCCTTCTGTGCCCAGGGTCTTCAGCATGCCAACCAGAGATTGAATTTGGAGTGAGAACTTCTCAAAGGCGATCCCATCWCCACGTCTGATGTCAGGTGAGTCCATTACGGTAGCAGTCCTCTTTAGGGCTAGTTGGTGGGGCTGCCCAAACTTCTCATTGAGAGCCATCCAAGTACCTGTGAAGGGTGTCGGGGGGGTGGAGGTATGCTTCAGCTACCAACCTGGCATCCTCCAGCTTTAGGTGATCCAACAAAACTTGATATTTAAACAGCTCTGTACTATCGGGGYTAATAAGTTCTCCAGGGCCATCTTAAGGTGGGCAAACTCACCAGGGTCTTGATGTGAGAGATGTGGTATGGGTAGTCGCGGCCCCTGGTAGGTGGTGTCTGCACTGAGACTTGGATAAAGTGGACTGACTTGTGTTGGCATTGTAGTCCTGGACTCAGGATGWACATGTTGAGGAGTGTGGTGGGTGTATAACAGGCTGAGAACTAATGTTGTTGAGGTTTACAGGCCCACCATTTGGTGTGGAGGTTAGTCTTGTGACATGTGGAG
>NW_013953099.1:148054-150160 GCF_001266775.1 Austrofundulus limnaeus | reverse complement strand
TCTCCACACTACTGTTGAACTCTGTTGAACCCTGTTGAACACTGTTGAACCCTGTTGAACACTGTTGAACACTGTGTCTCGAGAGGCCTCATATATTTATTAACAAACAGCATTCTGTCATATTTGATACAAGGTCAATGGAAAACACAAAGATAAACACAAGTGATATCTAAGAATGATTATTGTTGTTAGCAAATCTTGTTCTGACTTTAATCATTCTATCTGCAGATGAACAGCATGTCATGAAAACCTAGGTCATTAAAGGATGTCATGAATTACTAGCTTAAACATAAAGGTATTAGTTCCATTACATCTCCCCATCTGATCATTAAATCACTAATTAAATGATCAATAAAACAAAAAAAAACGAATGTACTTAAAAACATGTCAACATAAACCTAAGTATTTGTACTTTTCTGAAATCCCAACCCCAGAAATTAAAATTTTATTCCTCCCACAGTAATTACAAATCCCAAAACATGGTTATCACACAAAAGTCTTTGGATCATCTTGAACACAAACAGGCTTGTCTGTTTTGTTATATGGAAGGGTCAGAGATGGTGGTGGGGCTCTGCAACTTTTTGTAGAACTTCGTTTAGTTCCTGGGGCTGGAAGAGGAGAGTTACGTGGATCTGGCTGTGGTCTTTGTTTGATCTTAATCTTGCCAGGTTCTTTCATGTTGTTAGTAAAATCCAGGAGGGGGCATTCCACTTGCTGTCYTGTTGGGGTCTCAGAGTCCAAGAGATCCTCTGTTTGTGATGCTGATGAATCCAGTTGTTCTTCCGGTTCTGCAGCTTGAAGTAACTCCTCTCCCTCTGGTTCTGATTCTGAAGCAGTCTTCTTATCAGTAACTGGCACGCTGTGTTCCATCGATATCTCAGTTTTCTCAAGCTGTCTTTCAGATGTCAGCTGTTGTGGTTTTTCCTGTTTTTTGTTTCCAGCCTGAATTTTGTTCAGGAAATACTTCATATTTGAAGCCAGAAGCTGTGCTCCAGTTTGATGCAGAGTCAGACCATCAGACCTGAAGAGGTGTTTTCTTTCCCAGAAGAAATCAAAGTTATCCACAAAACTCACAGAGTGGTCAGCACAGGAATTTTCCAAAAAACCATTAAGAGCCAACARTCTGCTGAACCTCTCAGCTCCTCCTCTGGCTGTAGGAACGGGCCCACTGAGGAACACRTCCATGTTGAGATTTTTAACTGCATTCAGCAGCAGAATAAAATCCTTCTTCAGGATTTCTGACTGTCGGTTCATAACTTCATCACTTCCTGTATGAATGATGAGTGTATTCACTGTTGAATACTCAGCTGAGATTCCCAGAACCTTCTCTGTGAGGTCAGATATTTTATCAGCAAAACTCAGAACTTTGACTTTTTTCTTGTTCCAGAAGCCTCTGATCTCATTCACCATTTTATCTGTGATGATCAGCATTTCTTCGTTCTTGAAAGTCTCTCTTTGGACTTGCTTTGGCTTTGAGTTGGATCTGGATCTGGTCTCAGGTCCCTCCCTGAGGTCAGAAGATTAACTTTGTTTAGACTCACCAGTTTCTTCCAGTGGTGTGAATCTGTTTTGAAGAAACACTGCTTCATTTCTCTGGCTGTTTTCAGGTGTTTTGATTACAGCCTGTTGCTTTCTTCTCCTCGCTGGAGGAGAAAAAACATTTCTCTGGAACTCTGGCCATTCGATGCCATCTAAGAGCTGAATTCTTCCTGAGGGATTTTTTGGTCTGGCACAAAGAGAGTTCCATACAGTTTTACACTCAGAAGCAGCTTCCACCTCCTTGTCCAGTGGATCTCTCATCTCAGCCTTCTCACCCATTTCAGACTCACCAGTTTCTTCCAGTGGCGTTGTCGGCAGTCTGTGTGTATGGTCATCAAATGATTTAATTTGAGCAACAACAGAGCAGAAGTCAATCAGAGAAGTCTGTCGTGTTGTGGCTGGCGCGTCAGTACAGAGCAGCCGATAATACAACATCCTGTGACATGCTTACAACCAATCACAGTTCACCAACTGTGAACCATCTAACCAATGACAGGGCTATCAGCCCTGGAAACACCTTATCAAAATAAAAGAGGTCATGCATTGCTGGAGTCTTTAAGTCTGGGC
>NW_013953099.1:144464-146977 GCF_001266775.1 Austrofundulus limnaeus | reverse complement strand
GGTTATAAACCCTGAGGCACAGCCTAAGATTTTATCTTTAATGGCGGTTTTATAGTGTTCATTACTTTTACTTTTATGCTTTAAGTAGATTTAAAACCAGTACTTTTATACTTGAGTAAAAAGCTCAAGTTGATACTTCTACTTCCAAAAAGTATTTTTAAACCCGAGTATCTATACTTCTACTTAAGTAATGAATGTCAATACTTTTGACACCTCTGTTGGTGAGATCCCTGCTCATAAATGGCAGTATGAGTATCAGTCTGGTACAACTTCAGAAATGGGGTAATTTCTCTTGCCACCATTATTTTGTAAAAGTTCGACTTTGCTGGGATAAGGTCATATTCAGCAGTGTTGAAAGACTTACTGCATGGTTGTTACTTTTTTTTGCAGTATTGTACATCTTAAGATTAAGTAAAAATTGTAGGGCGCACTGAGCATCATAAATATTTTCCAGTCATCGAAAGCAAAAGTCAAGAGGGGAAGGATGAAGGACCAGTCGTACAAGCTGGAACATCTTAAACAGCCCTTTTAGGCTTGACAGGGCATTTCCCAGTTCCCAGTCTGTTGCTGCACACCCTGCTCTGAATGAATTATGTAGGGTATGTAAACCACAACTTCCAACATTCAACATCTTCCTGCCTGTTTGTTCCTCAACGTGTTACTGGACAAGACAAAACAACTTCCAGTTGTAATTTGGACCATTTATGGACAACTGAATCAGATCACTCTGACAGAGGACACCACCAGCCCAGCAGCTGGTCTTTTTATCGATTTCTACTGCTCACATGCCGAAAAGGAGCAAAGCCACACTGAGCGGCAGCAAGATTTTCTGAGACTTCATTAAATGCAAAATGATTGCTTGAGATTTTGTTAATTGAACATAAAATATCAAATGGAGGTTTTTGATTAAACTGTTAGAGTGCCCTTTATTACAAAAATATCAAGCACGTTCAAGGACTTTATACAATAATCAAGCACTTTCCAAACCTTGAAAACACTTTATTAAGATTCAGACCTTTAAGCATTTTAATGACCTGTAGGAACCCTGTAGAGAAGGGTGAAAATCTCATCTCATTATTGGTGGGGTCATCAAACAGGGAAATTTTTAGGAGCAATTTTTTGGGGAGGCCCACCTAAGTTACAGTCAAATGTAAAATGAGATCAAGATTAACCATTAACTGGGTGATCAAGTTCTGTAGTCCAGTTTCTGAAACTAAGACACATCAAACAAATTTCTGCAACCAAACAGCAACAATTACTCTATCCTTTTTTAACGCTTACTTTAACACTGGGGTCATGTGACTTACATTATAAGCTTATTTTCCCAAAATGTATCACCCTGTAAAGTATAAGAAGGATTGTCTAATAGCGTATAATAGCATCGAAAAACAGCACACGTGTCTCATAAAACCCAACATGCACAATGTGACGCATGATCACATACACAGTGTAACTGCACCAGGCTCCACATCTTCCTCATCTTTTTCTCCTGTGCTGATTTCCTCATTCCTAATACTTCTCTTTCTTTTGTACTTTGGCTTGGTTCCAGGCTTGGTGGCTTTGAGGTCCCATTTTATAACAATGTAAGCATGCTTAGAAAAAAAGAAAGGAAACAGTATTGCTGTGATCGGCTGGAGTGGCAGTAAAATTAATAATAAATGATTTTTAATTTTCTACCACAGGTTTTAATCAGGCTGCTCGGAAAAATCTCATAAACTGACAGAATTGATCAGAAATAATCAGAGAAGTATTAGGAGGTATCACATACCATTAAGATCACATACTTATTTATAATTAAATAATTAGCTTACCTTGCTGTAGCCAGATAACATCCTAAGGGCTTCCGGTGCCTAAAACAATCAAAATTCTGGATAGAACGCATTGCGGCAGCCAACCAATCACTGATGATCTCTGTTGTTCCACTGAAAAAAATGTCCGGTGGAGAAGTCTGCCCGGATAGTGGGACACAGATAATCTGCAGGGATTTTCAATGTAAATAATGTATGTGCTAGGTTTGAGAAGCACGTCGGTCAACATATCCGACGATTTTAAGTTTTTTGCCAGACAATTGTAATTTATGTCAGTAATGTCTGATGTGTTTTCACAAACACTGGTATATGTGTCTGCATTTTCTGCATTCTACATGTTGCCATCCACTTCCCAAACAGAACAATACATTTTGACAGTATTTATGTATAAATATACTTATAAATTTATTTGTATAGATAGGATTTTGACTAAAATAATTTGCTTTTATGATTTTTTCTGAAAATACAAATATTCTCTTTGTTCCTTTTCCTGTTGGTGTGACACGATCTTTGTGGCTTGACAGCAGCTTTGGCACAATGGACTGAATCATTGTCAGGCAGATGTGGGGCGACAACTAATCATCACAAAACATAAATTCATTTTTTGCCTATAAAAATAATGTAGCTGCTTTCTCTTGGTAGTGTGGCATTACTTAAAATTATGTATTTCTGAATTTCATTATGGGCGGTGGGGTAGGGTTGGGG